>NW_015652150.1:1448127-1499523 GCF_001515625.1 Sinocyclocheilus rhinocerous
ACGTCTAAATTAACTCATATAAATCAAATATAATTTCGTAAATTGCATAAACAAAACAGCATCATGTATTTATGCATTGCTTAATCCAAAGAGCCGAAGCGCCATTCACACAGATTGCATTTAAAAACATATGAGACGCAGTGAAAAGGAATAAACCACCACAAATTCACGACGTGTTTTCTCAGTTTAAACTGTTTTAACTTTGCATGGCTACATCTCTTGTGTGAGACGCGAGTGCAGCAGTCATATTTGTCCGTCTAAAAATGCGCTGAATATGCATCTGTGTGAATGGCTTGGTTTCGGTTTTCACCTAATCAAGATCTTCTCCGCATTGAGCTTCTATATTTCTCTAATATTTTGAATGCATAACACAACAGCGGCGCATCTCGTGGGCAAGATTAACAAAACATTAAAATGCAACAATGTCACTTACATCATCACTGCATCTCGCGCGCCACTGATGACGCTCCCTGACGCACTCCTAGCATTCAAATGCAAATGTTTTTTAAATTCGACTAATATTCATTTTTTATTCACGATCTCCTCATCACAGGCAGGCACAGCACTCAATTCAGCATGTGTTCGTGTTTGTGTGTGCTGTCTGCGTCACTCATAGCACATGCCTATATCGTGCACTACATCTAACATTTTTTATATAGTTATTGAAGGTGTACCGTCGATAAATATTGATACCGTTTTATCGCCCAGGCCTAGGTATTACACTGACTATTTACAATATTTGCAATGCTATCAATAAATAAGACATTTTAAACAAATTAACCAACATTGTGAATGCCTAAAGACTGCGCCATAGACATGTTCTGCACTATTCTTTATGTCACAACTCATGAGTATGAAAGCCCAAATGCAGACTGTTTGTTTCTTTATTTTTTTTAACGCCATGCCAGCTTTTTTGGCTATTTTCATGGTAAAAAACAAGCTTAAATTATTAAAATTCTAATAATACATTTTGAATAACTTCATTTAAAAAAAAACTTTTCAAGGGTTTCAACAGAATAAAACAACTTCAATCATTCCTGAGAATCTTCTTTACTCAAATGGTTTGTTCTTTTGAACAATTTGAATGACTCAACTCAAACCACTGATATAACTATTTTTTGCACAATTGCTTAAAAAAAAAGACAAAAAGAAAAAAATCATACAGGTTTGGAATGAAATTTACAATTTTCATTTTTGCGTGAGTTATCGTTTTAAGCATTGATGCAATATTTTGAGGGGAAAAATGCTAGTATTGACAAAGCCCTACTAATAAGTATGCACAATGGTGATATTGCCAACAAACGAGAATAAAACAGATATATCCAGAGAAAGGGGTCTGTTTGGGGTGTTAGTGACCATATTAAAAGGAATAATACGTTCATTTAATGTTTACAAATTGAGAGCTGAATTCAGAACAAATGAAAGATTATCATTTACAATGGAATACATCCAGGCTTAGAGATCATACAGTTCAACAAAAACAAAAAGCGGTATTGTCGACTCTGAAAGTCTGTTCTGAGAAGAGTGTTGTTGAAACAAGAACAGAGCTTCCCACAGAGAAAGAAAATCTTTTTTCTCCAAAACCAAGGTAAACAAGGGACCAAACATCCAAGCACTGGCTGCTCAGTGGTGGGAAATCAAAAAATTGATTCCACTTGTGAAAATACCAAACTAAAACTTTCAGGATTGCATCACAATCTTAAACTGAAACACATGCTATCAGTCGCCTTACTCCCTAATTTCACTATTGCTTTGGTTTTGAATGTATTGACAGATTTCCTTAAAATTCTGCATTTCTAAAAAAAGACTGGGTTAGGATGTGAAACAAACATCAGGGAAACACTCTGTATCAGTGACCACACACCTCCAGCTACTTCTCAATCTGCCACCCAAAACTAATGGGAGCTTCACAGGAAGTTAAATGAACTGCAAAGTTATATATACATATATAGATGGAGCAGGGGCTGCTGGGACAGAGAGCGGTTTATAATCTTCCTTCTGGCTGTCCTGACAGTGCCTGCAGGCGGAGGCTTTCTGGAACTGTTAGATAGCAGAGAGGTGTCAGTCCACAAGTGCTGTGAAAATGGAGAGAAACAGAGGACAGGGCAGCAAGAAAGAGGGAAATCCAGCAGAATGAAGCGGTTTTCTTCACACACACACACACACGTAAAGAGCAAAAATACCCTACTCATCATCCAAGAGGTGAACAGTCAGACAACCACAAAACTCTCCCTCACCTCCTCAATCACACGCAAACATCTTGTTCTGTAATGATCAGCATTGCACAGCACTATTGGGTATTTCTTTGGCCTGTAGAGCACAACAGTGACTGCATTTTAGAACCCTCAGTTAAGGAAGCACTTTTCCTATTCATTGTCTCTATGAAGACTTCAAAAACCAAACCAACCTGCTCTAAGATGATTCACAAAATTACAAACCTGATGTAAAGCTAAACAATGTGATAAACACGTCAACACAACCTTTAATATGATTTGTCACACTTAACCATCTGGTTATAAATGCATCTGGTTTATGTCTAAAACTGTGCAAACAGACATAACTTGTGAGACAACTTCAAGCGAACCACTTATTGTAAATCTCTTGTTATATCACCACATCTTGAATTGGGTTTTTTTGTCAACTTGTTTTCTTTAAATTAGCACAGGTTTTGTATTTCTTTTTGGAACTGATTGACTAGGCTTTTCATTCATTTTTAAATTAAAAAATTAAAAAAACATTATTTGTGGATAATTTTGGCAATAATCACTCAAAAACTGAGGTGCATAAACTCAGATCAATGAGACATATGATCAGTTCCAAAAACAAATACGAAACCTGTGCTAATTGAAAAAAGTTGATAAAAAAAGATGAATGCAATATTTGGTAATAATATAGCATAACAAGAAACTTAAAAGCTATTTTTGTAGGCATTCATTTTTGAGCAAAGTTAGTAGATTTATTCCAATGTGATAACATTAGCATTTCTGGGAAAAAGAAAACCCACACTGGGTCAAAATGACTGGAACACAACATGAAGGCTAAAATAATTGGCTCTAAGTGAACAGAGAAACAGTGTTTTTCAGAGTTTGTGCTTATTTATACAACCCTTTTCTTAATTATTAACTATGAAATTAATTAAAATATAAATACATATTTTAATAAGTACTGATGGAATTTGAGAACAAAAATCTAAAATATCATTGCATATTCACAGACTTGAAAATTAAGTCAAAATCACATTGAAATTGAGGCTTAGAGAAGCACAATTCAATCTCAGAGTAGTATGGCCGTTTAGTCTATCTTATTGTTACAATTCAAGCTCTCTATGGAGATAAAGAAAGGGATTTTTTTACTTCCGGGAAACTGTTGACCATTATTATTAGTGACTCGCTTTGACTTTGTCACATGACACTCCACTGGATACTTGCTAAGCCAAAGGACAGAAAGGTGCTAACAGTCTAATGTGATGTGTTTACACTATTGTACACACTTGTAACAAGCATGCTTGCAAATTAGGACACTGGGGAGAGATAAACCTCTCTGACGTCCTGTCATTTTATCTGATCCAAAATCATGAACTTGCCTACAATTCCCAAACATGCTGTCTAGGTAGGCATCTCACTGGGTTTTAGGACACAGCCTACATATGCATTCCCTCTTCCAGAGCACAATGAACTGGACTCTGTCACCCCAGTTACTCCAGGTTTGTTGTCACTGGCACACTGGTGCTTGTATAAAAACCTCTAGTCAAGCACACCACACAGTGGCAGTGAACTTTAAACAAGGCATCAGCCAGAGAACGACAGCAGGTTGGCTGGGGTGCAGTTTACTACTCATGTGAAGCTTATATGGTTACTCTGAGGCCTATTTCTTGAAAGAATACAACAGTTGCTGCCCTGTTCTGTTTGTTTAGCCGCAGATAACAGATGTAGATGTAGATAACAGCTGAAAAAATGTTTGAAAGGATGGGACTATAACGTGTACGCGACTGTACGTCAGATTAAACAGGATGGCATGCTGAAATCTATATTTTTCAATGCTCTACTCCAAGATGCACGTGTTATATACGACCAAAATAAAACAATTCAATCCATATACACACTACAGCGGCTGGATTTTATCACTTATTTTCACTCTCAACTCAAGTTTCAAGCTTCTACAGCCGCAAATGTGTTTGAGGAAAACCTACCGAATTAATCTACAACACTAATTCATGTCACTCCCCACACGGTTAAACGGTTATTTTGGTGAGGACACTGACAGCACAACACATGACGTCTAACCTTAAAGCTTCTCCCGTCGCTTTTCACGTCCGTTGTTTTATTTGAATGACTGTCGCTCGCCGAGCGCTAGCGGCGACAACACGCTTTCTGCTAATGTTTAAATCACGCCAGCGAGTCTCTAATTATGTTTTATCAGTGTTTCATGGCATACATTCACACCGAGCGCAGTGTGGAACAACGTCTAAACAAACGGGGCTTTGTCTGAACCTCGCAGTGAGGATTTCTGTGCGCTATAAAGCCGGCAATGGGTCTCGGAGTAAGGAAAACGGGCTTTTCTTGAAACTTACCAGCGGGTCCTTTTTCTTTTGCATCTTCCGTGAGCTTTCGTCAGGTCTATCTGACTCTGACGGCCGCTGATGGCGTCATCGCGCAGGGCACGCAAAAGGGGGCGGGGCGACGTAGATCACAACACAAGTCAGTTTACTTTACTGAAAGGCAAGGCGTTGATGCACTATAATTGATGCATCGTTCTTAGAAATCAGTTATAATCATATACGGAGTAATTATTTGTACTAGGTGTAAATAGCCACTGCCAAATATAACAAAGTATACCAGATTCTGTGTCTCTAAATTTTGAATATAATACAATTTTCTTTAGGTATTAATTTTGACATCGTTTTAGGGATCAGAAAAATACGTTGAAACAGCGTAAATAAGACAAATACAATGAAAACTAAAAATGTAGGCCACCTCATCACTCATAGCGTTCGGGCAAAAAAGTACAATTACAGGAAAACCGACAAATTTTGCGAAAGTTGTGTCCCCACTGCGACAGTGTGGCATACCATTAGTTATTTATTAAAATTGCTACAAATTAAAATATAGTTGTTGTTTTTTTTTGTTAAAAGATTTTTTAATGTAGATTTGGTTAACAATGCACTATTTTGCACTGCATTTATTTAGTTTGTAAGTTACTTAGTGCATTCCCGCACTACGGTTTATTAAAATTGCTACAAATTAAAATATAGTTGTTTTTTTTTGTTAAAAGATTTTTTAATGTAGATTTGGTTAACAATGCACTATTTTGCACTGCATTTATTTAGTTTGTAAGTTACTTAGTGCATTCCCGCACTACGCGTTTCAAACTTAGATATAGCATCATCATTTCCATATTTATCTGTTTTAAATTGAATTGGTCTAAACGGATTTTTTTTATTATTATTGAAGAAATGATTGAACATTACAATGCATTTTAACAATTAAGTCCACATACACAAGAAAGAAGATCAATCTTAATCTGTAAGACAGCATTTACGAGAAGAGATAATGAAAAAAAATCAATAAAATAAAGTAATAATAATAATAATAAAAAAACATACATATAAACAACTACACAATAGCTCAGATTATCTTTCTTCCTTCCTTAGGACAAAATCAAGGACTACAGTGGGGAATCTAAACCATAGACTGTATAAAAACGGTCTAAACTGATGGTGTTACCTGTTTTTATACAGTCTATGGGTGTTACACGTCCTGATCTCACCTACATCACAGCCAGAATCCCTCTGACAGATCCGCAGCGCCACCTAGCGGAGTCACAGCTCTGAATAAGTGGAGCTTTCTCGTTACCAATGACAACTGTTCAAACAAACATCCCAGGACTGAGAACAAACTTAGATAAACACAGAAATCCAATATGCTGTAGGCCTTTAATGAACATTTAAAAAATAAATAGCTCAGCAATCAGGTCAAAATATTGCTTTTCTGAATATCGTGTGCTTGGGATAGGAAAGGAAGAGTTATATCCTTGTGTTTTGAAGTGCGTGCAGCTACTTTTCTGCATTCTAAATAACGTTCTGCTATTGGAAACATGAGCTCACCGCTGTCCACGCTGAGGAAGAACAAACGAGTTCCCCTACCAGACATACAGAGTGATGGGTAAGTTAAGTTCCAACAAAATGCAGCAGTGAATGTTAAATACCGAAAAATACTAAAGTATAACCATGTGCATCTTTTTTGAAAAACTGTGACACTGACACTTGAAACCATGAAATTATTTTATATGAAATCCAACTGTGCTAGAAATGACACTCTAACCTCATGTTTGTTCCTTTTTTCAGAATACCATATCCAGTACCACATTCATAACTTAATTCAGAACTAATATTGTCTCCTATTTTTCAAGTGTGTTGTGGTCCAGATGCTGATAATATCTAATATAAAAATTATAATACAAATACTAGGAGTGACAAATACAAATACAATCATATATTGGATTTTGGTAAAATATAACAATCATCTAAAAAGTGATGTAATGTTTGGTGATGAAAACATGTATTAGCAATGAATTTAAAACATCCCACCCTTCCCATAAAATCACAGAAATCTGCATATTATCAAGATTTTATCAAAAGATGATTACCAATTTAAATGAACCTTTAACTGGACATTCATGTTATGTTCCATCCTGTTCTTGAAATTGTGTAAATAATCACAGTCAAAGTATCTGAGCTTGACCAGAGCAGATCTGTGAAAGTCTGCTGTCGCTTTTGATCAAAATACACCCAAAAATGTACATTCTGTCTTCATTTATTCACCCTGAAGTTGTTTCAAACCTGAATTAATTTCCTTCTTCTGTTGAACATAAAAGAAGATGTTTTGAAGAATGCATGTAACCAAGCAGCTGTTGGTCCCCATAGACCTGTTTGGTTGTCAACATTCTTCAAAATATTTTCTTTTGTGCTCAGCAGAAGAAATTCATACAGGTTTGAAACAACTCGAGGTAATGAGCACACTTTACCTAAAATGTTAAAATTACAATAACCTAAAATTACAATAATTGTTGTATAATCTACCCTGCTCTGTGAGCCATTAGAAGCATTTGGTATTTGCGGTTACAGAGACACTACCCTGTATTTTCTTATTTTGTTTATGCATCGGATGTTTCTGGGCTGCAAACTTTGGCCAGTGGTTGTGTCGCCCTCAGCCCATAACGATGCATGGCGCAGGTGAGGGCTGGACTTTATTGTCTGCCATTACCTGTCATCTGTAACTCGACAGATGACTAGCCATTGTGGTTACATTTTTATGATGACACGTAATTCGTGTTTACTAGTGAGCTAGATTGAAGATAGCTAAACTCACTCACAAATTACAGCCAGCCATCTAACTATTAGCGTAACACAGAAACATGTGTACAGTACACATGCCATTTATGCATGATAAACACAATATTTGAAAAATATTTGTAAAATACCTCAACGCCGTCACTCATCTTCATGCAGGTAGTCTGTTGAGTCAGTTGGACTGTGTGTGTTCTGGCAAACTGATGTCATGTCAGGCAGGGCGGTGTGCTTTAGATGGCGTTCCACCCGCGAGGACGGGACAAGAATGTTGCGTTTACAAAAAGTGACTGAAAATTTCTGCACAGTGTACCTTTAAATGTCAATGCAATCATTGCTTTTTTCCCCCCAAAGTTATAGAATTCAAAGGTACTGCATTACAAGAATGACCTAGTCTCTAGACCATCTTTGAAATAATCAGATGTCGTATCTGTTTTTGTGATCTAGGGAAAGAAAGCCTTACAAAGAAAGGTCAGACAATGGTAAGACTTGCAGACATTTTACAGTTTTACCATCTGTCCTAACAAGCGAATAAAATGTCAAGAGTCGGGAAGAGTTTGAACTGCTTTTCTAATGCCTTCCACTACAGATAACATAAATGGCAGGTTTCCATCCATGCCAGTGATGGAATGTAAAAGCATATGGGAGATAAAATTACAAAATCGAAAATGCACAGAGAAAACAATACATCAGTGGATCTTATAAATCACTTAAATGTATCAATTTGGATTTTTTTTCAGACTATGAAGCTAAATTATTCAGAGATATTTTTCCACAAAACCAGCCAGTGGCACACATCACAAACAATCTTTCCACTGTAAGATCAAAGGTCATGCACAAGGCGGCGGCGAAAAAAGGTACCATGACTGAATTGACCAGTTAAACTAAATGTGTTTTTATCGAAACTTTAAATATGATGTCTCACAAATCTTCTGTAAACATGTCACAGCTCCGCCGAGTGATTTTGAACTTATGTCAAGTATGATGCAGAAGATCGTTCAGCTTGAGAGAAAGGTGAAAACTCAGGCTGTGGATATTGAGCATAAGGTAAGACACTTCCTTTATTCTTGTTGTCTCACTGTCCTGAATCTGTTTTGCTGTACAGCTTAAGTATCCATGTTTGTATGTTTACAATCATCGGTGTTACGTCAGATGTCTCCGGATGCACGGCTGATATCATTTTTTCAGGCGTCTTCTTGTGGTATTAATTTCCTTCCATTTCCTGCTCAAGGCAAGAAGAATAGCAGTTCTGGAAGAGAAACTGAATCTTTTGCAAGAGGCAAAAGGTAATTATTATTTCTTAAACAAACAGGAGTTAAAATTGCAGAAAGACTGAGTTAGCATTCTAGAGACTACAATAAGACACTAAAACACTTAAAACCATCGACTGTATAAAAACACTTTGTTATTATTAGGTTTAAATCCCTTTTAAATTCCCATAATTGTAATGAGAAAAATATATTTATATATTATTTAAAACGACAATTTATAATGTAATATAATATACATTTGAAGTATTTAGTGTTATATAACAATATAACTAAGTACTGTTGCATTTTTTCAGTATGTATCTAAGCATTTACTGTATCTATGCTGATTTTAATAAATACTAAAATAAAATATAAGTTATTAATATCATTCAAAGTATTTATTGTTGTAATCTATGCTTATTTTGAGTGTTGAATTTTCAGTATTTATGCATTTATCTAATATAATACACATTTCAAGTATTTATTATTGTAATCTATTCTGATTTTAATCATTTAATTTCATTTTCATTAACTAAGCATTTATCTAAGCTGATTTTAATAAATACAATAAAATTCTATAATTATTAATATAAAGTATTTATTGTTGTAATCTATGCTAATTTGAATTTTTAAAAAGCCATGTACGATTCTCATCAATGTTACAGTTATAATAATTTAATGAGGCTCATCAAGTAAAGTAACAAAAATCATAAACAAACCCAAAACATCTGGACATTATTACAGGTGTGAATGGATTATTTGGGGGTGAAATATGACCCAGACAGACAGATTTACACTAAAGTACTAGTTTTTGCTAATGCTTTTTCAACCAGTTAAGTAGTCATATAAAAGCTCGACTAAACAAATGTGTTTACTTTAGAGAAATCTACAAGTAATGAGAACCAAGATGAAGAACTGGTTAAATTGTGCCTCAAGCTTCAAAACCAAGTGTGGGAAATGGAGGTGAGCAGCTTTGTGTGATTGTTTTCTTTCAACCGGTTACATACTTAGATGTTTGTAATGGTATGCAGAAAACAAACCAGGGGTCATTCCTGTATAATTACAACAAAATAGTTATTGGAAACTCACCAGAATGGCATTTTCCCACCCACACAGAAGTTTCTGAATGATTATGGGATGGTCTGGGTTGGAAGTTATGAAGAACATGATAAGCAGGCCAGCAGCCATCTTCCTGGAGCAACTAATGCACGCAAGAGTTTCAGAATGAACTATGACCTGGTCCTGCAGAACATCCAGGAACTGAACATCGCAGCAGGGGAAGGGGAGTCCCATGTGACCGCTGTCCCTGGTGGGGCCAAACTTACCCAGCAGTCTTCCATACCTCTTTGGCTCTACAAAAACGGCATTGTCATGTTCAGTGGTCCATTCCGCTCCTATCAAGACCCACGCACACAGGTTGTTGTTTTCCTGCTTTGGACTTAAATCACTTAGTTTGAATACATAAATACCATACATTTTCCACAGCCAGCTTCCATTTACTTTAGATGAATCGTCAGATTTATCATTGCTTGTAAGATTTACCTTCCTGTTGTAGGAATTCATGCAGGACTTGATGGATGGGTTTTTTCCTTCTGAGCTTCAGGAAAGGTTTCCTAATGGTGTGCCCTTCCAGGTGTGGACTGTGAATGAATGCACTTTTCATCATTAATATCTTCACTACGAATACTGTTGCTCATATTTAGGGTTATGGATTTATCAAATCCCTAACCCTACACAACAGTTCAAAAGTTTGGGTTGATAATATTCTGAAATGTTTTTGAAAGTTTCTTATGCTCATAAAGGCTGCGTTTATTTGATCTAAAAATACAGTAAAAAACATAATATGAATATATATAATAACCATAAAAAAATGTTTTCTATTCTTAATACATTTTAAAATGTAGTTTATTCTTGTGATGGCAAAGCTGAATTTTCAGCAGCCATTAGTCCAGTCTTTGGTGTCACTTGATCCTTCGGAAATCATTCTAATATGCTGATTTTGTCAAGAAACATGTATTATTATTAATACTGAAAACAATTTTTGTGGAAACTGTGATAATTTTTTTTCAGGATTTTTTGATGAATAGAAAGTTCAAAAGAACAGCATTTGTTTGAAGTAGAAATCTTTTGTACATTATAAATGTCTTTACTGCCACTTTCAATCAATTTAAAGCAGCACTATGTAACTTTTGGCGCTCTAGCGGTTAAGCATCTTTGCTGAAAAGTATTAATTTCATTAAAAAAAAAAAAAAATTGTACTGACCCTAAACTTTTGAACAGTGTAGTGCAAGTGTTCAACTTTGCCATGTCACTTGCATTATACCTCAAATTATTAATAATCAAATTATTGTTAAAATACTTAGGGATTTTATGTGGCGTGTGAAAAATCCCATCGACTTAAATTAAGGAAGGATGCTATATATAGTTATAGTTATCATTCTTTAACTGTTATGTATGATCTTGAACCACAAAAATAGGTTAGTGACAAACGGGACGATGAGTTCATAGTTAGGCGACCAGGGACTGCGTTTCCTGGAAGAGGGCAAACTATAGATGGAGCAGGAAGGCATTCGGTGGACAGTTCTGAGCAGACCAGCTCCACAGCGCCGAAACAGAGTCAGATACCAGGTTTGAACATGATTTTGGTATGAATCAGTTACTCCATTACATCAAAAAATTGATTTTAAATTGACATTCTGTGTGGCATTTAGGCAAAAAGCTGTCCATGGAACAGTTCTTGCGGAAGCTCCCAGAGACTGTGGTGAAGGAAGGCAAAGTGATTAGTATACGTGACTCAATCAAGGCTCATCTACTGGTCAGTGTAGTCATGTTTCAGTCCGTCCAGTTTAGGGTCGTTCAGTCACATTTCCCACTGAACTGAATTTCCGTTTTGTTCAGGGCTTTCCTGATGGTGCCAAAAGTCACTCGGTGACTACTGTGGAAACATCTACCCTGCAGGCCTTGAGAGAATGGTATCAAAAACCTAATTATCTTAAATCAGTATGGACCAAACACAAGAGCTTTGATAGACAGCATGAAAGTTGATTAGAGTTCCTGACTTGAATAATTAACTTTTCCCACGCATGTGGTGTGATTCAGTGAGACGGACTCTTCACTATCAGCACAAGACGTCACCACACTACGACTGAAGTCTGAGGATGGCATGGAGACATTTATCATGAGAATGTACTTCACTGAGACCATCGGAGATCTCCGTCACTACTTGGACCTGAAAAGGTTTGAGATACGACTACCAGCTTTCAAAATTGATACTCCAACACGGTTTCAAAATTAAGAGATCTGCCACTCTAGGGAGCATTTTAAGATAGCAGACATGCTCCATATGTAGGCAACTTAAAAAAAGGCCTCCAAAAAATTAAAGACAGCATTACATGTATTCCCAAAATACATCTAATATAATGAACTCACGAACCAAGAGAAATGCAGGTTATAAATATACTTTTAATTAATTAAATAAATACTGGAATGCATAAATAAAAGTTATAAAATAATTAAACAAAAAAAAATTCTACAAATTTACTAATCCTTTGGCCTTCCAAGATTTAGAGTTTGCTTTTTCATCGGAACAGATGTGGACAGATTTAATCAGATTTGTAGCATTACATCACTTGCCCACCAATGGATCCTCTGCAGTGAATGGGTGCCGTCAGAAAGAGAGTCCAACCAGCTGATAAAAACATCACAATAATCCACAAGTAATCCAAACAACTGCAGTCCATCGATTAACGTCTTGTGAAGTGAAAAATTGCATGTTTTTAAGAAACAAATCCATTATTAAGACGTTTTAACTTTAAACCGTCAATTCTGGTCAAAATATGAGTCCATAATCCAAAGTAATGCTTCCTCCTGTAATCCATCCCCTGTTGTCATCTCACATCAAAATCCAGACATTTGTTTAGAACTGTTTTTGCTTGTAAACAGTTTTTCACTTCAGAAGATATTAATTGATGGACTGGAGTCGTGTGGACTACTTGTGGATTATTGTGATGTTTTTATCAGCTGTTTAACTGTCATTCTGACGGCACCCATTCACTGCAGAGGATCCATTGGTGAGCAAGTGATGTAATGCTTAATTTCTCCAAATCTGTTCCAATGAAGAAACAAACTAATCTACATCTCGGAAGGCCTGAGGATGAAAACATTTTCAGCAAATATTCATTTTTGGGTGAACTATTCCTTTAACACTGTTTTGCCCAAATTTGATGTATGGTGTCTATATTTATAAGCAGAAATATTATACAGGTTGTCATCCTTTTCCAGTAAGTTTACAGACAATAATTTGAGCCAATCTCTTTTGACAGAGGACCGGGTGCTGCACTATATGACATCATTAGTGCATTTCCACAACGGTGCTACAGTGATGACACCCAGACGCTACTGTCCTGTGGTCTGACTCCAAATGCAGCGCTGCTCCTGCGTCCACAAGCTTCATCTCACAGACAGTGTGGAGATACATAAAGAACAACAACCATCAGCTCATAACCAGTGAGCATCATTAATGCACTTTTACAGTGATGCTACAACATTGCTGACTCCAGCTGTCTCGCTGATCATACATCAACATGTATGAATTTTGGATATTTATAAATCAGGTAGGAGATGTCCAAACACATCAATAAGCAGGTTTAAAATACCTTTTAAAAAGTAATCAATTGGATTATTAAATTACTAAATGATTGATACATTTTCAATTAAACAATTCAAATTGCAATAATTTATTATCAGCTGATATTATAAAAAATTATTTTTCTATTCTCTGTAAATGAACCTGGAGGTAACACCCAATCACCTATGGTCTATGGTTTATATTATTTCATTCCATATTATTGTTCCAACTAAATCTTTTAAACACATTTTTTCTTTTAAACCATTTGCAGAAATGTATTCATTTACAAATAGTCTTTTGGGTGAGGTCAAATACACTGAAACATCCCTATAATAAACGGGTTTGGCTGCTTTAGATACTCCCATTATTAAGAGGTGCAAAAAAAATAATCAAGCATGTTGTTGTTGTTGAATGGCGTGTACTACTTCTGCTTGTAATTACATATTAAATGTAATTGCATATTAAAAATGACTAAATGTTCATTGTAATTTCTATATTACCAAATGCTAAAATGTAGTAATTTCTATATCAAAAGAGAACATGATGTTACAGCATTATACATACTAAAAACAAACATTCAACATAAGGTTACATATGAAATACAAAGCTTTATTTCTAAAAACTGAAACAGCTTAAGACAAACATATAAATATAGTCACATTTAGTGTTATAAAGTTTTTGCCATATAAGGTTTGCCTGACTGGTTTTGTGTTAAACCTGTAAGAGATCTTTACAATATGAAAAACATATGGTGCACTGTCAAATTACATTCACACTGTGATGTTTCTGGACCAAAATATAAAAATGTACCACGCAAGATTCCCCACAATATATGGTCCCTTTTTGTAATAGAATCCCAATACCTTGGCAGTCGCACATTACAGTAGAGAAAGACAATTAGTGTTTACATTGACTTGTTGTGCAGCAAATACAGGTTACTTCCCTGAACGCAAGGCACCTGCTCTAATGTTTGACATGCACTAATATTTGCTTCACCAGTTGGTTTCCTCTGATGTGTTGACTCAATGGTGTGGCTATTTTTACAGCTGATAAAACTAATTATGAACCAGACAGCTATTAATGTTGTGAGATCTTTGAGACACCTTTGATAATATGATAATATGATACTGATAATATGATCAGTTACTCTGCAATTAAGTGATCCTAAACTTAAACGGCACATGAACATCAGTTTGCAGAATGTTTATATGTATCGTCATGACGAGGTCCAACTATTGGCATTCTATTAACTTTTTTTATTTTATAGACAACCAGAATTTAATATTATGTTTACAGCCCCCTCTTGCTTTAAAATATCCCTATTTATTGGTTTGCATAATACCGTGTACACTAAGACTCTTTACAGCATTATGGAAACTGTTCTGACAGGTCTGTCTTTGATCACATTGAACTTTGGTTGTATATAATATTAAAGAATGTCTGTTCTCCAACTTTATACATATATGATCTGCTGGTGTAATTTTAAACAGCCAGAGGTGGCCAAATATTTCCTCAGCCTTAGATTCTGTGTTTAATGTGGTACGTTCTGTTTACTGTAAGATGATGGATCGCAGTTAAAGTCTTCTTATTACACACAACCGAGCGTCACTTGCTTCACAGGCTTTGCCATTGTAAAAAACACACGGCATGTTAGTTGCACCAAAAGACTAAATATTTTCAGTTGATTGTCAACTTCATCACAGACGTTCCCAAATACATGGAAAGGTTTAAATTAAATCATTCTCTTTCCACTGCACACAAAGTCATCAAAATCTTAGAAAAATATTTTATGAAACCTTTTGTATAAAAATAGCCTTCTGGTTTGCGAGATTACGGTGTCCTTAGTGTCGCTAATCCTTCATGAAGAAGGTTTGTAGTGGACTGTAGTGTCTTTAAAGGCACTCGTGATGTGGAGTTACCCTCATTGAGCACAAGCCGTACTGTCCGAGCTCACTGAGTGATGCAGTTTTCTCCCATATCCTGAGCGTAGCGGTCAGAGACTGTGGTTCTCAGTTCCTCGACGTCTCGACGGAGCAGCTGAGCTTCCTGCAGCTTCTTCTGCAGCCCCTCGGGGCTCAGCCAGTCCTCCCACTGCTCTCCTACTACAGGGTGAGCTGCTGCAGACAAACAGAGACACGGTGTCAGAGTCACTGCTGATAATGGCCACAACACACAGAACACAACAAAGCTGCCATACAGAGTTTCTATGACAGTATGGTAAAAACTACTGAGATGTAATCACCAACAGCCAAGTGTGTACTAGGAATCGGCGATATATTGAATATTCACAATGAGTGTGATATTCTCCATGTATGTGTATATGTGTATTACAACAGACTTACATTTTGTTTCTGATTTAAATGTGAGCAGCAAAAACATGTTAGTAATTTTGATTCATTTTCTTGAATCAAAGTGTCAACTTCAATTATCGTAATAGATTCAAATATTCATTGGCATCATCACTTACAGAAGACTACATGTCATTCATCACATTAAAATGTTACAGTAAAAAAAGTGTAGATATTGCTGTTTATAGCATGCATAATATATAAAAAATTTAAGAGCATACATATACATCTTTAAATTAAATGAATTTGACAAAATGTAAATGAAATCAAATGCGTAAAACGTAAAATAATTTCAATTTATCAAATTAAATAAAAATCGAAATGAATAAAATTAAATATTCTTAATGAAAACATTCCATATTTTTTTACATTTAGATTTAATTTGAACTTTTACTGTGATAAACTCAATAAACATTTTGATTTACATTTTAATCTCTAACATTAGCAACATAGGCTGTTTTGTTGAAAATGAAAATGGTTTGTTGAAAATAAAGAAAGAAGCAAACAAAAGCCATTAAAGAGCAAATAGACATAATAAATATTGAAGGCTGAACATAATTTTTTAGCCTTATTTTTTTTTAAATAAATAAATAAATAAAGCAAGTGTACACAATCACTAATACACTTTAGTCATGCTAGATGCAATATTTAATTTTTATGTGGATGATAACGAGACTGTGAGGGACACACTACAGACTTTACAATGATACATACTGTATAAAGGTACTATATCATGTTTGTCTTTCAAAACTGTTGTCTACTGAATTATTACTACTGGAGTTTTTCTCTATTGAATTTCTTTTCTGCTATATCTGAAGGCGTGCTAGTCTTCTTTATAGCATGATGACAGCAGAGGGCGCACTTACAGGCAATGCCGAGCAGCATGGAGAGGTTTGGGTCATGGCCTTGAGCTCGCTCGGTGAGGACGTTGCAGAGGGAGCGGAGGTCACTCAGACAGGTGGCCATCTCTCCATACAGCTTCTGGGTGAGCCGGGCTCCCACAGGGAGCAAACCACGGCCACATGGCGCCTCCTCACCCTGAAGACGCTCTTGAAGTGTCAGATTATGTTCCATCAGTTCCTGGTTCTGCACCGAGAGCTGAAATACGAACACATGCACACCGTCAGTTCTCCTGTGTGCTATGAAAACACAAAGGCAAAGAGCTGAACATGCATTACCGTCAACTACTAACCTCTTTCATAGCGGTGCGTAACTGCAGCAGACTCTCCTCTTTCTCTGCCACCTCCTCTCGCAGCGCCTGACTACTGCACTCCTCCTGAGAGAGCTGCTCCTCCAGAGTCTAAGGCAACACACACACAATATATTAATGCTGTAAACTAAACATTTTGCTCATATAAACTACACTTCAACTGCTTTCGGTGCAAGACACTTTGACTAACATTTTAAGAGGAAAAACACATGCTCTAAGTGTTGAACCTACAGACTTAATATATAGACTTTTTTCTTTACTAAAATAATATCAGGTGTTCCTAAAGAAGCTTTAAGGAAGGTGTTTGTAAAGATTCTTCACCTCCTAGATACTACTGAAAGTACATTGATGAGAACTTGATCATAGAATATGATGCCTGGCTCTTAGTGATGGGGACTTACTTAAATTACACCCAATTACAGTCTTCAAGTTCAGATTTAAAAGACCAATTCTTATTCAAAACGGGTTCCATTTAAAAGAAAGAAAAAATACTGGAACAGAATGATTTTTATGATGTTTGTTTCCATTAACAGTTCTACAGTTCCACCATTTTCAACCTACACTACTGTTCAAAAGTTTGGGGTCAGTTTTTTTGTTTAAAAAATGCATTAAATTGATCAAAAGTGATGCTGTAGGTTGCTGTATAATAATGATACTGTTCTTTTGAGCTTTCTATTCATCAGACTCCTGGAAAAATATATCACTGTTTCTACAAAAATAATCAAGCAGCACAACCGTTTTGATGATAATAAGAAATGTTTCTTGAGCAGCAAATCAGCATATTAGAATGATTTCTGAAAATCATGTGACACTGAAGACTGGAGTAATGATGCTGAAAATTCAGCTTTGCATCAAAGGAATACATTACATTTTAAAATATATTCAAATAGAATTTTTTTTTAAATTGTTAAAAACTGTATACCAATTAAACATGTTTTATTAAATTTATTGTTTAATAAATGCAGCTTCGGTAAGCATATGAGATTTACATTTTTTATAATTTTTTTTAAATCTTAGTCCTGAAGTCCAGTATTCTCGACCAGCATAGTCCGATTTGCAAACAAATTACTTAAGTTGTTTTTAATGAAACTCATGAGCTATTCATTTAAATCATTCTTCTGAGTCACTTACTGAATATAGCTTATATTTTGGCTTGGATAAAAATTAGTTTTATCTTTGTGCTAGTCAGAAGATGATGAGTGCCCCTTGCTCAATCTTGGCTAATACCACAGTTTCTTTCCATTAAACCAAAAGTGTAGCTCAAACAGGAGAGCACGGCACTAGCAACACCAAGGTCATAGGTTTGATTCCCAGGTAATGCATGATCAAATGTATACCTTCAGTGCAACACTTTGGATAAAAGTGTCTGCCAAATGAAAAAATGTCATGTAAATTTGGTTTAAAAATTTAATGTAAATGCACCTGCTAAACAAATTAAACTGAATGTAGTCTTTACCCTGATCTGTGAGCTAAGCTGCTCCATTATCCTGAGTTGCTTTTCAATGACCTAAAAAAGAAAGATTCGTTCAGATATCACCTTAAAATATTTGCACAGAACGTATATTCATCAACAGGCAGAGCCATGCTTCAACACTATTAATTAAGTGCTATTGAAAATCAGCGTGAATAAAAACCTTTTTGAGTCGCAAGTGCTCATCTTTCAAGGTAGTGTTTTCTTCTCGTAGCTTCTCTATGTCAAGAGAAGGCAATTTCACTCCATCCTCAAGGCTCTCCTGCACTCTGTTCTGGAGACTAAACACAAAAGCAAATCAAACAATATTAGACCCCACATACATGGCGAATGCTTCAAAACCTAATAAGTGGACATTGTGTCTTTTTGTGCAAGTGGAGCTTGCACGTTTTTTCCTACCTGGTGACTGCTGTAAGCAGTTCTCTCTCCTTGCGTCTCTGTTCTTCCAGTTGGGTCTCTTTGTTGCGCACAGCACTGCGGGCTTCCTCCAGTTGGGCTTCCAGGTCTCTGATGGTGGCCTGCAACTGAGCTGCCCTCTCTTCTGCCTCCTCCAGCTGCAACACAGCAATATAACTGCATAATAACTGAGGACTGAGAATGAGAATAACAGCTGCTCAAAACAGTGTCCTAAAGGGCCGTGTGAAGAACGGACAAAATAATATAGCAGTTATATAAATTACCGTTCAAAAGTTTGGTGTCTAAGATTTTTTTCAAATGTTTTGTTAAAAGTAATCTCTTGTGCTCACTGTGACTGCATTTATTTGAATGCATTTGCATGTTTTTTCTATTTTAAATAGTAATTTATTCATGTGATGGCAAAGCTACATTTACAGCAGCCATTACACCAGTCTTAAGTGTCACATGATCTTTCAGAAATCATTTCTATGATGATTTTGTGCTCAAGAAACATTTATTATTATGGTCAATGCTGAAAACAATTTTTTGTGGAAACCGGGATACATTTTTTAGGATTCTCTAAATAATAGAATGTTTAAAATAACAGCATGAATTCAAAATAAATTATGAGAACTCATTTGTAACATTATAAAAGTGTTAAATGTCACTTTTCAGTAATTGATAGCATCTTTTCTGAATAAAAGTATTAATTAATTAAAAAAACAAAAACAATCTTATTGACTTTATTAAAAGGAATTTTAAATAATAATTAAAAGGTTGTTAAATGTCACTTTTCAGTAATTGATAGCATCTTTTCTGAATAAAAGTATTGATTAATTTAAAAAACAAAAACAATCTTATTGACTTTATTAAAAGGAATTTTAAATAATAATTAAAAGGATAAATAATTTACATTTAAAAAACCATCAGATTTTTAGGTGCATTTAAAAAAAAAAAAAGCCCTTTTGCAAACAGAGCAATGTCTTGGAGAAGGGGCATAGTGAGCTTGGGATTTTGTGAGCCAACAGAGTAAGGAGAGTATCACTTTAAGATAAAGAATACAACAAGAGCAGATGTGTGATATGAGTGCAGTGGATGCTATAATAGTGTCTGGCAATACAACACAAGAGAAGCATCTCAAGCTGAGCATTATGAGCAATTGCTGCGAAACCACAGGGAAAAAAGGCTTTTGTTTTGTTGGCTGGCCATCAGAGAGTGCCGTACCTTTTTGTGCTGGGCCTGGTAGTCTTCCATGGTGGGAAGGTCAGCAAGATATCGCTCGAGCGTCTCAATCCGCTGCTGTTTTTCTCTGTTCTGCTCTGACTCCTTCTGACATTTCTTTTTCAAGCTGTTGATATGCTTGTCTCGACTTCGGATCTTTGTAGTAAACAGCAACAAGTTCAGTAACAAGTTCAGTGAGATTCTGCTCATATGTGGTTGAGTATGTCCCATGTTGAAGCTTGAATATGCTCACCCTCTCCTCTTGTTTCTTTAGCTCTTCTGCATGTTTTTCACTGCTCTCTTTCAAGACCTCATTCAGACGTTGCGTCTCTGCTTCCACTGCACCCAGTCTGCGGTCCGCTTCTAGCTTCTCCTTGGTAAAGCAGTCACTGCGCTCGGCAAACTGGGCTCGCAAAAAAGCGTTTTCCCGTTGGGCTTCCTATCGCACACAGAAGGAAGAAGAGGGACAACTCGAAGAGATGTTTTGAAAAGGCACAAGGAAAAGGCAATGTGCATGTGTGCTAACCTGCAGTCTTAACAAACACACATCAGTGTAAGGGGCTCCACGTCCCATGAGGGCACTGTGCACCTGCAGCTCACTCTCTCGTAGACACTGTTCCAGCAGCGACATTTGCTGCTTCTGTCTGCAATGCGCAAGTTACTACATTAAGTTAATGTTCAGAATCTTTGTAAGACTAGAGATGCTTCTGAAAACTTGGCATTACCTTTCAATGGTAAGTTCTTTCTCTTTTAGCAAGTTCTCACTGGCTTTAATGACAGCATCCCACTTGCTGTTCTCCGTGTGAGAGGTTGCTGGATAGAGAGATGAATACTGTCCACTTCCTCCTGTCATTAACTGCAATAAAAAATAGGTGGGGAAGCATGAACTCTTATTTAAAATAGGCATAAAAACACGATCGGGCCAAGACTGGTATTTGCAACCCATTTTTCTATAGTATGATATGACCAATTGACGCTGAATTTTAAACAAAAAGGAAAATGTAGGGCTGATTTTCCTGTTAATCAAAAGAGCGTAGAACAATTTGTTGCACTGTTACAAACTCAGGCAGTGAAGAAAATGTCTCTGACATGAAGTAGACTGCAAAATTGCAATTTGCAGCATGAAAAACAGGGCAATTTGCAGTCATTATATGTGGTGCTGTTTCAGTGTGTTTTATAGCAGTTATTTTAGATGTATAGAACATGTAGTTTATCATTATCATTGTGATAGTCCATTGATTTATATTTGTCTCTCAAACAAATTAACAGCAGTAGATTTTCCATCTATGCAATGATTCCATTTTGAGAAACTGTTATAAAGCAAGTTAGCTAAATAAACATGGAAAACCTGTTGATATGCTTGTCTCGACTTCGGATCTTTGTAGTAAACAGCAACAAGTTCAGTAACAAGTTCAGTGAGATTCTGCTCATATGTGGTTGAGTATGTCCCATGTTGAAGCTTGAATATGCTCACCCTCTCCTCTTGTTTCTTTAGCTCTTCTGCATGTTTTTCACTGCTCTCTTTCAAGACCTCATTCAGACGTTGCGTCTCTGCTTCCACTGCACCCAGTCTGCGGTCCGCTTCTAGCTTCTCCTTGGTAAAGCAGTCACTGCGCTCGGCAAACTGGGCTCGCAAAAAAGCGTTTTCCCGTTGGGCTTCCTATCGCACACAGAAGGAAGAAGAGGGACAACTCGAAGAGATGTTTTGAAAAGGCACAAGGAAAAGGCAATGTGCATGTGTGCTAACCTGCAGTCTTAACAAACACACATCAGTGTAAGGGGCTCCACGTCCCATGAGGGCACTGTGCACCTGCAGCTCACTCTCTCGTAGACACTGTTCCAGCAGCGACATTTGCTGCTTCTGTCTGCAATGCGCAAGTTACTACATTAAGTTAATGTTCAGAATCTTTGTAAGACTAGAGATGCTTCTGAAAACTTGGCATTACCTTTCAATGGTAAGTTCTTTCTCTTTTAGCAAGTTCTCACTGGCTTTAATGACAGCATCCCACTTGCTGTTCTCCGTGTGAGAGGTTGCTGGATAGAGAGATGAATACTGTCCACTTCCTCCTGTCATTAACTGCAATAAAAAATAGGTGGGGAAGCATGAACTCTTATTTAAAATAAGCATAAAAACACGATCGGGCCAAGACTGGTATTTGCAACCCATTTTTCTATAGTATGATATGACCAATTGACGCTGAATATTAAACAAAAAGGAAAATGTAGGGCTGATTTTCCTGTTAATCAAAAGAGCGTAGAACAATTTGTTGCACTGTTACACACTCAGGCAGTGAAGAAAATGTCTCTGACATGAAGTAGACTGCAAAATTGCAATTTGCAGCATGAAAAACAGGGCAATTTGCAGTCATTATATGTGGTGCTGTTTCAGTGTGTTTTATAGCAGTTATTTTAGATGTATAGAACATGTAGTTTATCATTATCATTGTGATAGTCCATTGATTTATATTTGTCTCTCAAACAAATTAACAGCAGTAGATTTTCCATCTATGCAATGATTCCATTTTGAGAAACTGTTATAAAGCAAGTTAGCTAAATAAACATGGAAAACATGTAAGAAACTACAGACTGCCCGACCCAGATTCCACTCCAAAACAGATGTTAGATTATGCCCACTGCCCAAAATGGCTTAATTATTTTAGAGAAGAAGAAAGTCAACAGTTGTGTTGTTTCTGCACCATTTGGGGTGATCACATACTGAGCAAATGGTCATCAATGATAGGAATGGGTATGGGAAACTGGGAACCATCTCACACAATGGGGTGTCTGGACTTCATTAACATACAGACCACAGCTATAGAGGTGGTAAATTGTAACAGGATAAAAGATTTATTTAGGATGCTCAGGGTTCATTACGACTGAGGTGTTACATGCATTTTGTTCCTTCTACTCCGCAATAAACTTCATTGAGATCTTCAATGTCCTCAACATTTCTTACAATTAATATTTCACTTCCTTTCAAAATTGTGCAAATAATATCAGTATTTTGAAAATCAAGAGAGCAGAAAAAAGCAGAATCACCAAACTATCAGACACTGTTCTAAATAATACCATTATCAGCACTCTAATTTTGTATCCGTTCATCTTCAGTTATTACTGTTGCAAAATTAGCCTAAATTGCTATTGATTAACATTTTCCCTGGCTGCACTGCCTATGTAACTAAAAACTAAAGTCGTTTTTAACAGGCTGAGCATTATATTTTACATACTACATTCAGTGTTTGTTAATAAAAAAACACTATAAAAGTATTATCATTAATTTGTCATAAAGCTGAGATAAATATTAGATAGACTAAAAACTTAGAAACCCTCTGCAACTAACTGAAATAAAAAATAAAAAAAAAGTTTAAGTACTAAAATGACTAAAACTGAAATAAAAATTAATTTAAGCTAAATATAGATATGTAAAAAGAAACTACTAAAAATGACAAAAGCATAAAATTACTAAAATTAAAATTAAAATATAAAAATAAGCTAATTCAAAGCATTAATAAATAGTAGATAGATAACACTGACTACATTTTGATGAAAGATCAGTGTCTATTTTTGGAACAGCACGCACTGATGAATCATGCACAATAAAACCTGCAACGTGTTGAATTAAATAAAGTAAATTCTAATTTCATGCTGACTTTAGAAGTATGATCCATGATTACACAACTGTTCCCTTTTCCTTTCTTGTATGCAGCAGGACACAAGCTGAACTCTAACCTGCATTTGTTCCACCTGTAGCCGCAGACTCTCGAGTTTCTGCTTCTGCTGCTGCCAGCTGGCCAGCTCACCACAGCGTGCCTGCAGTAGTGGATCATAAACTCCTGTGCTGGCCTGGTCCCTCAGGAGAGCCTGAGTCTGCAGGCCCTGAGGTACCGAAAACATCCTGGCAGAGGCACCAGACCCTGGATGAATGTTCCTTTGGCCATATGGGTCTACGGGACAGGTGAGACCTGCCCTAGACTCCGGTAGGACTTTATAGGTCTGTTCTAGCAAGCCTGTATTGTCCGCAAACCCGGTCATCTGCAGCTGCTGCCGTACATCATGACAAAGTCCCCCAAGCAGAGCCGACTGATTAAGCGTTGGCTCCATGGCAGGTACATCAAACTTCTGGGCTTCATCCAGCCGCGTCTGATCTCCAGAGGGGAAGAGCGAGTGATCGAGGCCATTAACTAGGCTGCGGTATCGGCTCAGGCAATCAGGCTTGACCGCAGTTGCGTCTAAATTTCCATCGTGCTGAGCGTCCAGGTTGGGGGAGGATGCAGATTTGGGGAGGGATGACTTGGAGCTGGAAGAGCTGGAGGACGCCCGGGCCTCTTCAGAAGCACGTGGCTTGAGCTTGGAGGCCAGAGTTCCGGCCGTGGAGGGCATGACATGGGCAGTGGGGATAGGGATCTGACTGCGGATGGGCTGAAAAGAGGGACTGCTGCTAGTGCTGCAGATATCTAGAACAAGACAGGAGTGAGAAATAAATGAAACCAAATACAAGTTATGTTTTAAATGAGCAATAGACTGAAATAATAAAAAGTGTCTGTCCTTAAGGAAAAGTCTTTTTTATTTTCAACCAAATATATTTGGAAAAGTGGGACAGTAATGGCATTTTTTTTTTAATGTAATTTAAACTAATAGTTTATTTAAATATTTTACCCAGACATTAAACTGGAAGCAACCAGGAATATTTCTTAAAGTTAGTAATATTTCAAATGTATAAAAAAAAAAGATATTCCCTTGGAAAATAAATTAAAAGCAAGTAAAATAAAATAAAATAGAGTAAAATAAAATGTATTAAAATAAAATTAAGTAATAGAAAAGTAAAAGAAAATGAAATAAAAGCACAAGTAAAAGTATAAGAAAATTTAATTAAAATTAAATTCCCTGGGAAAATAAATTAAAACCAAGTAAAATCAATTAAAGTAAAATAAAATGTACATAAAAGTCACAGGAATATTTCTTAAAGTTAGTAATATTTCAAATGTATAAAAAAAAAAAGATATTCCCTTGTATTCCCTTGGAAAATAAATTAAAATAAAATAAAATAGAGTAAAATAAAATGTATTAAAATAAAATAAAATAAAATTAAGTAATAGAAAAGTAAAAGAAAATGAAATAAAAGCACAAGTAAAAGTATAAGAAAATTTAATTACAATTTAATTCCCTGGGAAAATAAATTAAAACCAAGTAAAATGTTTTGCTCCACTGTTATGTCATAAATCCTTACCAAATTATATAAACATTATACAACTGCAAAAAGTATTTAACTAAATTAGCCAATGTTTCTGTTCCGGCCCAAAGAAAAAAATAATGCTAGCTAGTTCTGACATTTAACACACACCGAATCATTGCGAAAAATAGTACTCACCTTGCTAGCAGTAAAAGAGATACCAAATGATAACATTTTCATACACTGAAGAACAGTGAGGCATAAAAAACATGTCCTCCCAATGCATCTTCAGTAAATGACATAGACAAACTACTGATCTTAAAACACACCCACTACGTCTGCCAGAACTCGTCCTTCAAATTAACGTCAAGCTCAGGCAAGGTGAGTGTACCTGCTATGAGAGGTTTTTTCTCCTACAGCTCTGTTAGCGCAGGAGCGCATACACACCGAAAGGTTAGCGGTATTTATAGAGCACTCTCATGTTACACTGTGAGGTGTCTATGTGTGGGACTCCTGCTTTAACCATACAGCTCACCTCTCACACACACACAATGTACATAAAAGTCAAGTAAATTAAAAATAAAAAGTAAAAAAACTTACAAAATAAAAATAAAATAACAAAAAACTAAATAATAATATAAAATAACACATACATATACAACACACACACAAGCTTAATAGTCCTTAATACTGTAATACTGATGAAGTGCCTTTAAACAGGTTCCTCAATACAACAATTAAAGGGGTCATATGATGCGATTTCATTTTTTCCTTTCTCAGTAGGAAGGTCTGCCCTGGGGGTGTCTCTTTTGAACATCTGCTAAGGACAGGTTTAAACGATACGATTCTTGGAGCGCTGAGAGGCTTTCTGCTATTACAAGAAACACCCAGAACAAAACAAAGCCATCACCATCACAACACAGCCAACCATATATTTATAACCGCTAAAATGAAACGGCTGCCAAGAAGTTCTGTGTCGCCACCGTTTTGGCTGTTTTAAAAACAAATAAAAGTTGTTTTATTAGTGTGTCTTAGTTGCTAGGTGCCAAAACAGTATATAAGAAAACTCAATAGACTTTATTACTATTACTATGGTAACTTATCTGAGAGTAGTTTCATGGTAACAAACAACAAAAACGACTGATATGAGTTTTTCAATAAGTTATACAGATATCTAGATAACAGGCTGGTTGGATGAAACATTTGAATACTGAATTTATGACCTTTTTCAGTCATCAATGATCACTGGATAAGGATTTTAAATCATTTTTTTAAATCATCATTTTTTAATCATTTTAATTATATATTTGTATATACATACACTACTGTTTAAGATTTTGAAGTCTGTGTGAAGTTTTAAAATACTTTTATTCAGCAAGGATGCATTAAATTGATCAGAAGTGACAGTAGAGACATGATTACAAAAAATGTATTTCAAATAAATGCTGTTTTTACTTTCTTTTCTTCAATAAATCCAGAATAAAAATGTATCACTGTTTCCACAAAAATTATTAAGCAGCACAACTGTTTTCAACATTGATAATAATAAAGAAATGTTTCTTGAGCACCAAATTGGCATTACTATTTTTACTCTATTTTTGATTAAATAAATGCAGCCTTGGTGAGGATAAAAGATTACTTTCAAAAACATGAAAAAAATTCCTACCAATCCCAAACGTTTGAACAGTAGCATATTAATTACCATAGAAAAAACAACAACAACAACATTTTAACATTTGACAAATCTAATAATTTCAAGTTTCCCATGACTGTGTGAATCCTGTATGAAATACAATTTAATGATAGCAAATAAATGAGTGATAAATATTTATTTTTTACAATATTACTAATGAAAAGTGAAATCAGAAAATTATTTAACAATTGACAAGGCTGTCATTACATTCTGGAACTCACATTAGGGGTATAAAAACTTCTGTTAACTGAGCACAGTTATGCCAATAATCAGCCTAACTGATATCAGTCAATCGCTAAAAATAACCAATCAAACCAGGCCACACAGCACAATTCAATAATGCCAACATAAGCACATATGTTTTCAAATGGACTGCACATTCTGTACAAATCTATGGTAATACATACACCAGTTCTTCAGTATGGCTAATCTTTGTGCTTTACATGTTTAACAAGGCAGAGAGAAGGAAACCAGGAGACCAGGATCAGAGTTTCCATTCGGTCCTCCAGGTCAGGCCCTCCTAATGAGACCCCCATCAGTTGAAGTGCAACACCGCCTGAAGGAATCTATGGTATGGAATATCATATTCTCCTCCAAATATCATAGGAGTTGATATGAGCACATCTCCATGACTAAAAATATGACAGCTTAATCTAAAAACAGCCAGCAGGATGTAATGTCTGTTGTAAATAAAAAAGGGTTCTCTTTAAAACCATTGCCTGTTTGGTCAAACTCAAAAAATAAATAAAATTTAAAAAAAATAAAAAACTATCCATGATGTCTGAATATTAATATACGTATACAGGGGAAGTCACACTAGATTTTGGGTTCCATTCACTTCTTATATATATATATATATATATATATACAGTATATATTAGACACATGACAATAGAATCTTCTGAAGATTTGTATCAATACTGAAAAGGATATTCAAATGTAGAAAAATTAAAGAGCTAGCATGGTTTGGCATGGGAAACTGGAGTAAATGGTATATTTATCATTTTGAATTTATTACTTATTAGTATTACTATAATTTTCAAGGTTCCCAAAACTTTTGACCACTTAATTTCCATAATTTTTTTCATGATTTTCATGTCTTTATGATTACTAGATAAAGATCCTTTTGCACTCAAATAAGAAGAAAAAGAAAAATCTGTATTATTCACTATAGAAATTTCCATGATTGCTACATTATGGAATACTATACTAAAATACTGTACAAGCACTCCGTAAATTTACATGACTATATATTCCATGAATTCCCATTTTGTGCCTCACAATTCAACTACAAGACTACGGTTAAGATGAAAGGGCTGATGAGTTCTTGAATTCAGGTCTATTGCATGACAGACAGTCAAATGGACAGTATCTGAACACTGTGAGCGGCTTTCTCACCTTCAGTGTGGTCAGAGGTACCCAGTCCCGTGTCCCCACTGTCCGCTGTGCTGAGCCGCCAGCCAAAACGGCTCTGGAACTTCTCAGACACAGCAGGTGTCAGCCATTCCGTGTCAGAGTGCCCTACTGGAACACATAATGAACACATGATGCGACACTCTATTATAGTTATGAGGTACATAACATACGCTTATCCTGGACTGCACTGGATTTGTACCTGCGAGATTGGGGTTCTGGTATTTCTGTGAAGTGGTCATTCCTGTAGCAGTCACCTGTGGACAGGATTCATTAAATTAATTTTAAAAAGAGATTAAAAAAAAAGACAACACTGTCAAAACACAAAAGTGTCTGGAAGCAAAAACATTAAGTCTAAAAACAAGTAAATCTTTTAGCTGTGCGGCAGAACTATGAACAACAAAAAGAGCTGGCAGAACAGCTGGAAACAAAATAACTGCAAATAATATAATTCACAAAATAATCATTACAAAATAGTTCATATTATTAGTATTATATAATAATATTTGATCATTTATATTGTATAATAATACAATATTAGAAAAATTACAAAATATTATTTCCACAACTGTTTATCTGAATAAAAATGTAGAAAGTATTCAAAGTCATTCACAGATTAACTATTTGAAAATAATATCTTATTTGAAAAACCTAACTGTTACAGCAGAAAATATCTCCCAAAGCTTAGAGCTGCAATAGTTAGCTAAATTTGCTTAAATTTAGGACATTTAAAGCTCGTTTACCTAGAACAATGTAATCAAGTTTCTTAAAGGGGTCATATGATGCAATTTCATTTTTTCCTTTCTCTTTAGAGTGTTACAAGCTCTTGGTGCATAAAGAAGATAGCCATTCCTATATAATTAATTTCCTATACCCTATAAAGTTTTCAATAGTTAAATGAACCACAACCAAAAAGAGAAACTACAAGCCATTAAAGTCATTTAAATGTTCATATAACTTTTAAACGTTCATAATAACTTTGAAAACAAGCTCCACATATCTTCCCGCTACTTCAAACAAACAGATTTAACGTTAGCTCGTACAGATAGCCAAGTTAGCTAACAAAAAGAGTTTAAAAGGTCAATAAAAAAAGTAAACAACTCCACGTACCTGAACTCACGGGCTGAAAGGGTCTTTACTAAAGATAATAATGGCACGAACACAACCTACAGGGGCAACAGTGCGCTTCATTACCCGAGAGACGCTGACTGGATGCTAACGTCAATAACACGGACACAAACAATCAAACTACAAGCGGCCTCGAGCTTCAAATACCCGCCGCAGTGCCGCTGACACTCGGGACTCTTTTTTTTCAACCGTTCTTCTTCTTCTTCTGTGGATTTATTGGCGGGGCGACTACCAGCTTTTAAGGTGCATACCGCCACCTCCTGTGCTGGAGTGTGAAGTGATTTCAGTCTAGGCATATATTATGAATTCTATATGCTATTCTTAAGTCCACTATTCCTAATGAATTTTAAAATTGTCTTTATTATTTTACCACATCCTTGTTTTGTGTTTAATATGTTGCAAATTGAAAATTCATTACTTCAACCTTTCTTCTTCTTCTTCTGCTTCTTCTTCTTTTGTGTTTAATGGCGGTTGGCAAACCAGCTTAAGGTGCATTTCCGCCACCTACTGGGATGGAGTGTGAGGCCTCGATGAACGAATATAACCGTTATTCTAGTTCTTCCTCTGCGTTTTGCTCGCGTGCCAGGTTGAGACAGTAAGCGCCCCCTGCCGCTTGATTAATGAGCTGCAGGCGCAGACCCTACCTTCGTTTATATGAATTAATATTCATATTAAAATGTTATATTCCAGGCCCTATTCAAGAATCAAAATGTGCAATATATTGTGCTATAGTATTTATAGTTAGCAACTCAGCTTGAAGGAGCCCATTTACACAATGTTTATATGTCCTGTATTGCAGACAACAGATATTATTATGCTATAATTTCTATTTGCATTCAATGTTGTTTATTCTTTATTGTGCCCATTGTCTTAATAAATAAAATAAAAATAAAAAACAGAAATTGACATTATTGTTATTTCATTCTGCTTTCTGTAGACTAGACAGAAATCATGAGATTCATGAGAATCATGAGATCACTTTATTGTGGCCCCAGCAGTGATAGTGAGTCTGTGGAAAAGTTTAGAGAAAAAAAGAATTAACTAAATAAATTCAATTCAAATTGGCTTTAAATAAAGTCATAAATTATTACATTTGCTTTAAATAAATAATAAACACATTTGATTTAAATAAATTGTTTACTAAATGCTTACTGGGTGTAGGGCAGTGGTTCTTAACCAGGGGGCACAGAATTATTTTTTAAAAAAAAATTTTTTTTAAATGAAATTAAAAGGCCAAAAATATTAATAAATAATAAATTAAAAAAATTAAAAAGGCGTAAGCTGAAATCACATTTCTTTTCCTCCTCAGTAACTGTTATTTTCATTGAAAAACATAGAATCTTGAATCTTATATACTTACGAAATAAATCATGTTTTAATTTAATATATCAACACTGAATTTCTAAATTTAATAAAAAAATAAATTATAAATCTTTTTTTTTTTTTTTAAGCTGCATTGTCGTTGCACTGCAGAAATAACAGAGGAAACAGCTTAACCAAAAAGCGTCCAGAAAGGTTGAGAACCACTAGTGCAAGGTGACCTGTGGTCAGGTGACACTGTCTGAGATAAAGATGACAGTCAGCTGACTGTCCAAATCATAAAACTGGCCATTTACATACTGTAATTTTTAATAGTTAAAATAAGACTGAGAATTGCAGAGTTTTCGTCTATAAAGATGGGAAGACTCATTAAACCTTCGTGCCCCTTTAGTTTAAAAAATAAGTAGCAAAAATATCTTCTTTTTTCTGTGCTCAGCTCCCTGGGGCGGTATTTCTAACTTTAATTAATACTCTTTTTAGTTCCCACATTTTAAAAGTGGCATCTAATGCTGTTAGACTATTAGGTTTTTTAATATAAATATCTTGATGTTGCTTTAAGATTTCTTCCCTCCTTCTCTTATAATTTTCTTCAAGATTATTTGTACTGTGAGCCTTTTGAAAGGTAAAGGCCAACAGTTCAGCCTTTTCCTCTTCAGTCACTGCTTTTTCCCCTTCATCTATTAAAACTGGAATATTCTGATTTCTATAAACTCCAACCATCTTTTTAAGTACACTCCATACTTCTCTCAACTGAGTTTCATTACCTATTGTGTTACAAAATGATTGCCAATACCTCTTTTTGGCTTGCTTAATTATCTTCCTTGCCTGAGCCCGCTTCCTCTGATAAATTAGCACATTTGTAGGTATTAATGTTTTCCTAAGCTCCCTGAATGCTCTATTTCTATCTTTGACTGCTTTAGTGCACTCTTCATTCCACCAAGGAACAATCCTCAACCTATCTTTACCTTCTGATTTAGGAATGGAGTCTTCAGCTGCATTAATAATAATTGTATTTAATCTTTCAGAACATAAGTCTATATCATCGTCAGAACAATAATTCTCCATTCCATCAATGCATAACTTGTTAAATTTTTCCCATTCAGCTTTATCAAATTTCCACCTGGTTTGCTTTGTTTTATTTTGTTGATAAATTTCCATTCCAAAAGCACATATTATTGGAAAATGATCACTACCTAATGTTGAATGATCTAGGACTTCCCATCTACATTCCAATGCTATAGTTCCCGGAACTATTGTTAGATCTAGACAAGAAGTTGAAGAATCCCTTATATTGAATCGAGTTCCCTTCCCATCATTTAAACACACTAAAGCTTGTTCCTCCATAAACTCTTCTACAACCCTTCCATTCCAATCTGTGCATAAACTTCCCCACAGTGCATTATGTGCATTAAAATCCCCACACCATATTAAATTATCCCCAGCCTTAGTTCTTATTATATTCAATTCATCTAATGTTAACTGATTGCAAGGATTATAAAAGTTGACCACCTTTATCCCACCTTCCTGTGACCATACCTCTACCACAACACATTCACTCTGGGTATCTAATATTATTTCTCTAAAAGCCACTCCATTTTTAACAAAGGTTCCACATCCCCCACCATTTGATCCAATTCTATCTTTTCTAACCGACTTGTAACCAGGAATGACAAAATCTAATTGTGGATGAAGCCAAGTCTCCTGAATACAAATAATGTCTGGTAAAATTGTTAACTGATGTACAAATCTTTTAAATTCTTGGCCATTCGCAATCAAACTTCGGGCATTCCATTGTAGTATTTTCATTTAATGGTTTTACTTCTTTGACTTCCCGACGGATCACATAACACTGTGGTTCCCTCGGTTTGTCCAAGTAACGTTTGAATCTGTTCAACTGAAATTTCAGTAATACTCAAATGACGAGCAGCTGCGGATATTATGATTTTCAGCTTTTCGGTTCTTTTCGCTGTTTGAGCTGAGCAATTAATGACTTCTGCTATAAATGCCACAAAATTAATTTTGTTTACCACAAGCATGTTTCCATCCAAGAGACATTTATGACTGCATGTATCTTTAAATTGGGTTGTGTTGTTTTCCTTCAGATTTCCATTAACAGCTTGTACTTGCTTAACTGCTTGAGCATATGAAATATTTTGTACTGTTTTGTATTTCATTGCTTCTGTAGCTAGTTTTTGGGCTTTACAACCTAGAAACGCTGCACTGTGTGGACCTCCACAATTACAACATTTAGGTTCAATCCCCTCACCACATTGCCCATAATCATGATCTCCGCCACATTTGCAACATCTTCTTCTCCCTTTACAAACTGCTGCAACATGTCCCAATCTTTGGCAGTTAAAACATCTCAGTGCTGGTCTTATATACGGGCGAACCGTATAGCACATATATCCAATTTTTATGCGTTCCGGCAAGTTTTTGCAATTGAATGTTAATACAACAGTAGTACTATCTTCTTTCCTACCATTTTTACTAGACTGCAAACGCTTCACTTCTGTCACCATTTCATTCTTTATCTGTGTCTTTAATACTTCTTCAGATAAGGACACAGGCACCCCCAAGATTACTCCTTTAAGATTATCAAGTTCCCCCGGTACATGACATTTGACTGCTGCACCACCTAGTTCTTTGATCTTTAACGCATTCTCTTGTTGCTTTCTATTTACACAAAAAATGAGGACGCGATTGTTTGTTAAGTACCTTGCAGAGTTAACATTGCCTAGTACTTTCTTTATTATTTTCGTAAATTTCATTGGATTGTTGATGTTTTCGATTTTTCCGGAAAATGCTACTATTACTTTATATTCCACCTCCATTTTCCTGGTTTTGTTATTTCCTCCTATCTCTGTGATATTGTCATCCGACTCAGATTCTCTATTTTTTCGTTTGTTTGATGCGTCTGGTACCTGAGACCATCCCTCACTATCAATTATTGAAGAATCATCTTCATCATCCATACTACCTGCATCCATCCTCTCCAGTCTCAGCACAGTTGATGCTAACCCGCCAAACTGCTGCCTTCAACCTTTCTTCTTCTTCTTCTGCTTCTTCTTCTTTTGTGTTTAATGGCGGTTGGCAAACCAGCTTAAGGTGCATTTCCGCCACCTACTGGGATGGAGTGTGAGGCCTCGATGAACGAATATAACCGTTATTCTAGTTCTTCCTCTGCGTTTTGCTTGCGTGCCAGGTTGAGACAGTAAGCGCCCCCTGCCGCTTGATTAATGAGCTGCAGGCGCAGACCCTACCTTCGTTTATATGAATTAATATTCATATTAAAATGTTATATTCCAGGCCCTATTCAAGAATCAAAATGTGCAATATATTGTGCTATAGTATTTATAGTTAGCAACTCAGCTTGAAGGAGCCCATTTACACAATGTTTATATGTCCTGTATTGCAGACAACAGATATTATTATGCTATAATTTCTATTTGCATTCAATGTTGTTTATTCTTTATTGTGCCCATTGTCTTAATAAATAAAATAAAAATAAAAAACAGAAATTGACATTATTGTTATTTCATTCTGCTTTCTGTAGACTAGACAGAAATCATGAGATTCATGAGAATCATGAGATCACTTTATTGTGGCCCCAGCAGTGATAGTGAGTCTGTGGAAAAGTTTAGAGAAAAAAATCTTCCAAAATAAATAAAGAAATAAATGACAGAACTTGACATCATTACTATTTTATTCTGCTTTCAGAAATCATGAGATTAATCACAATTTAAATTGTAAAGTTTTTTGTAGAAAATTTGTAATACATTTCTACATGTTTTATTTTTCACAGTAAGCAGGCAATGAAAAAAATTATGTGGAAAATGGAAACTAAATAAAAGTGTTATATATGAATAAAATAAATAACATTACTAATTCATTCTGCTTTCTATAAACTTGACAGATATCATGTTTTAAGAAATCTGGTTATGTTTCTACTGTAGTGGTGAGTAAAAAATATATATATTTTTTTTTTTCAGGAAAGTGTTCCCTTGTCATATTTGGGGGCCACTGGCATATAACAAAAAGTTTAGAAATCCTGCTCTGGGGTACACATAGCTTACCCCTGGTTGAGAATCACTGATCTAGTCTATTTCAAGAGACTGCAAGTAAACTCAATTGCTCTCCAGTCCAATAAGGGGAGCTTGTCTGCGAGTCAGTTAACGCACCTTCAGCCAGTGTTAGAATAGAAGCAGCAATTCAGACTCATCACCTATGAAAGTTTACTTGACCTCCAGTACAGTAGGTGGCGATAATGCTCCTAAGAAGTTATTCGCCATAAAACAACAAGAAGAAGAACCAGCACTAGCAGCCGTAGTCTGTGGCACGCAGGGGCAGACTGACCCATGCTATGTATTTTCCCGTGTAATTATCACAAACTGTTGTTTTTGTGAATGGTTGCATGCCGGTGCCCGCACGATAGGTTGCAATGGCACCGGGTTGGCAAGAGATCGCTTCACTGCATGTGGAGCAGATAACGGGATATGTCAGAGAAACCCTGTCGACCGGCCTCGTCTATCTGAAGTCTGAGCTGGGAATAGACTTAGGCTTGAATCCTGATCTGTGCGCCCCATGGCTGCTCCTTTTATCGGCCTGGGGCGGTCTAGTTCTCATTCTGATTTTATGGGTCTCGGTCTGTCGTGGTTTATCAAAAAGACTTTCAGGTACAGAGACAGGAGCCGACAACACGGGTCCAGCGCAAACGGTGAAGAAGGCAGATGAGCCCCGAAGAAGGAACAGAAAGAAGAATGCTGAGAAGGTTTGTTTTAGAGGCGATTCATCTCAGTGACTCGATTCTTTTGCATCCGTTCACCACAAAGATTCACCATCAGATTCATTTACTGCGTGTTGCATCGCGACGCCTGTAGGTGGAGACAAGCGAGTCATTGAATCATTTCTCAAACGATTCGTTAAGAAACGTATTATTCAAATTATTACAATTTCGTGTCTACAAGTCTACATAAAGCTCCAGAAAGAGTGTTTAACATCATACACGGTTTTCACACCTAATAAGAATACGTTTCGTTTGTTCAAGATTGTCCGTCTCGTTCAAAAGGCCGACTGGTTCAGTGAAGGGCGTATTTATTCAGTACCAATGGTCCAACCAATGACATTGCGTTTCACATTCCGCACTCGAATGCTATTGGTTCGCGGTGTAGTTCGAACCAATAAAAGGTAGCTATTGGTTCGCGGACAGAGATACTGTCACGCGCTTCAAACTCATGAACAAAACGAGTCGTTCACTTAAAAGATTCATTTAAAAAACACCGATTCGTTCACGATCGAAATACCTGTTGACATTCAGGGTCGTTTAAATTTGTAATAATATTTCAAAATATTACTGGTTTTATTGTATTTTTTAATCAAATAAATGCAGTCTTGGTGAGCATAGGAGTATGTGTATATAATCATTTTTGTTTTCGTAAAACAGGTTCGTGGACTATTGTGGATGGACCTCACAATTCAGTTTCATTCAGTGGCGTGACTGCTGGTAATTAATTCATGAATTGAAATGAATGCATAACTAAGTTAGATTTGCTCATATTCAGCCAGGTTTCTCTGTACCACTTAATAATGTTCAGTCTCACCAGTTCAGTTATCACCATCTCAGTTTAAACACCCCAAAATGTTATAAAAACAACTAGATCATTGAAGAAAAAAACATGTAGCTCTCTGTGTTTGCAGTGCCTGACCTGAGTTGGAGTGCTCAGCCTTCTGTGCCAGTGGATGATGAGTGGTCCGGAATAAGTAAGAAAATCTAAACAAGCCCAAAACCTGTTCTGACTCACAAATTTAGAATCACATACTTACTAAGAGTTGCTGTTGTGTTCCTAAGACAGCACATCTGCAGATCTATTGTGTGACTGGAACGCTCCGTCAGAGGAGTGGGGGAACTATGTTGAGCAACAGCCTGTCAGCGCAGCGCCGATGGAGCCGCCGGTCCCAGAAGTGGCACAGGTCAGTCCATCGTGCAGCTGTGGGCCTGTGAAACACACTCCTTTTTTACCTCTCTGAATATATAATGAGAGCAAATTGAAATCAGGTTCTGACCTGGGTTGAGAATCCAGGTTCTGTTTCTACATTGATATTGATTGATTAGAGAGAAAGATTGGGCGTTGCAAAGAAAAACACATAGGACAGTAAATTGAAATTTTTTTTACACTACAAACAAACATATAGTATAACCCAGGGTTTACCAAGCTGTTGAGGAAAATCTATGTAATAAAAATGTAAAATTAAAATAAATGAAACGCTTACAAAAAAAAAAAAAGATTAAATATTTGGTTTACCTGCATGTCATGTGACCATTAACTGACATCAGAGGACTGTGAACAAGCGAAACTTTGAAATAGAGGGATAGTCCACCCAAATTGAAAATTGTCATCTTTCTCCTGTATAGCTGACTTTTTTCTGTGGAACACAAAATAAGATCATTTGAAGAATGTTGGAAACCAAATGGTAGCCATTGACTTCCATGGGTCCCCCCCCAATCCAATACTATGGAAGTCAATGGCTACCGTCAGCTGTTTGGTTACCCACATTCTTCAAACCATCTTCTTTTTTGTTCAACAGTTGAAAGCAATCCATACAGGTTTGGAACAACATGAGGGTGAGTAAATGATGACAGAAGTTTCATTTTTGGTGAACTATGATTTTACGTTCCATCTGATTCTCATTCCTTTGAGTAGTCAGACCAAGAATGAAAACTGCCTACATTTCATTTCTTTCCATTCTACAGGAGTCTGATTACGAGAAAGATAAAGACGAAGCAGGTGCCCCTGGTAGCGGTAGAGCTAAGAAGAAGAAGAAGAAGAAGAAGAAGGTGGAGGATGCTGGACCTTCTGCTCAGGTGAGGATATTGTCAGAAATCAATTCCAAATAACTGATCTGTTACTTCAAACCAATGCAGGATACATGCATTCAGCCGCAGGAGAAGGCAGAGAGAGACCCAAGCGTTGCAACACTGGCACAGAGTGCAGCGGGAAACATCTCACCTGCCACAGCAAGGGTGAGATCTGCTTTTCAACATTCATCTGGTTATTAGCAATAAAACGAGATCCTAAATTTGTGTCGACTTCTTGACAGCCACGTGTAGATGACACGGCACGTGCTGTACCATCAGCTTCGGTACTGACGCAACAGAGAATGACTGGACCTGAGCCGACTGACAAATCCACTCCTGGACCAACACAAAGTACGTTCAACCACCATATTAAGTTACATTAAGTTGTAAGATCATTCATCATTTCACATGGTTTCTGCAGGTCTTAGGTCTTAATTCACGGCATTTAAAAGGTCTTAAATCGGATTAGAAAATCTTAAATTCATAAAGGCATCACGGCATTAAATGTTGCATGCATTTCAAAAATGTTTTTGGCTCGTTTTCCAGTACAAATATCTAAACATCCCTATTTCAAGATACATTTAAAATGAAGATACAAAGTCTTGTTTTCAGCCAGTGGGGTATAGTATTTTCCCCTTTTAAATTAAGTTGATTTTTTCTGACCCCATTAGCAGATTTGTTGTTGTTTTAATCATACACTCACTTCATTTTGATAAATTTCTCAGGAAACAAGACTTCTTATCCCATGCCATTTTGGATCTCAAGTAAATGTATCTCGATTTATGAATCTTCAGACATTTGTACTGGAAAACAAGACAAAAATAGTAATATGGAACATCACTCTTTTGCAGTGTGATCAGTAGGTACAGGAAAAGTTATTTAAATATGCTTTACGTGGTCTTGAAAGGGTCTTTAAAAAGTCTTACATTCACCTTCATAAAACCTGCAGAAACCCTGATTTCAGGTTTCTGTCTTTTCTCCGCCAGAAAAAACGGACGACAGCAAGGAGTCTTCGAAACAACCAGTCAAAAAGAAGAAGGCTAGGAGAGAGACATGAAGATACAGAAGAGATGAGACAACATATGCAATCTTGGGGTTGTACAGAATTTCATACTTCCTGAGTGACTTGTTTTTTGATACCCTTGAATCCGCCGTGTTGTGAATCCCGTCCTAGTGTCTACATCCCTTTAGGTATATCTAGACAAAGTACTGTAATGTTACACGTCACACTTCATTCAGAATAGTTTCTCTTTTTTATGTATGTTAATTGCTAATTACAGTCAATTTGATATTTGTATTTGCGTAATTTTTTGTAAGAAGATCCTGGCGATCATCGCAAAGCACTGGGGACGTATCAAGATATACGCACAGGATCCACCAGGAACCTATAGATCATTGAGCTGTTACATGAGAGCGTTGTCTCATCCTTAATTTATGAAACACTGAGGCGGATTAGAGTGCATATGTGGATCAAGCCATATGTGAAAACCGAAACAGACACTAAGAGTAGATGACGCTATTATCACACAAACAACCTATTAACCGTACGCTTTGGTGAAGTAGTAGTGATGTCGGCCGGGTTTCTTGTGATCATTGTTACACCAGGTACGGCAGTGTCAGGAAATTTTCAATGCCTTAACTTGTGTTGTGCAAGATAGCAGCAACGATCTGTCAGCTGCATGCCGTTTCCTCTTTCGTATTTATTGGTTAATATAAGTCATGTTTAACGAGTATTAAAGATTAAAGAGATTCTTTGCACACCTGTGTCATTGTCTGATTATTCTGGCAGCTATTTGTTTTTTATCTATTTGGCACAAACAGTTGTTAATTATACAACTGTTTTAAAGGGACAGTTCACCCAAAAATGAAAACTGTCATTTACTCACCCTCATGCTTTTCCAGGCCTGTACGACATTATTCTGTGGAACACAAATTAAAATATTTTGATGAAAGTCAATGGGGACCAAAGACTGATTTGGAGGGTTTTTTTGTTTTGTTTTGTTTTTTAACAAAACATTTGAAATGTTCATTAAAATATAGGTACTAGTATAAGGTCTCAATTGTTAATATTAGCTAATGCATTAAAGAAAATAGTTCCCCCAAAAATAAAAAGGCATTTATTTCTCTTAAAGGAACAATTCACCCAAAAATGAAGATTTGCTGAAATTTGACTCACCCTCAGGCCATCCAATGCCCTTGTTTTTTCATCAGAAGAGATTTGGAGAAATTCAAGTCCATTTCATTGTTGTCCTCTCACATCAAAATCCATCAACCTATTTGTTTAGAAATGTGAAAAATCTTAAATGTACCTTCATCAAGTACATTCAACCTCCATGTAGAATGACTATCGGCGTTTAAGTTTAAAGATCGATTTAAAGATTATTTATGCAGGTCTTGAAAAAGTAGTCTTAATTTGCCATTACACAAAGAATATCTGTATTTTTGTCTTGTTTTCCAGTACAAATATCTAAATTATATCAAATGTCTACATTTACTTGAGATACAAAAAAAGAGTTCTGTTTTATATATAGAAATGTTTTGTATTTCGGTTGTACACTCTGCTCAATCTGTACATGTTTCTCTCCTGATTCAGACCAGACAACTTTTTCCACTGGAGAAAGCATTATTATGGATTATGCACTCGTGCAGCATTTCAGTCAGAAGGAATGGTTTGAAGTCAAAAATGTCTTAATGGATTTGATTGTTACAAAAGCACAGCTTTTTGCTTCACAATGTGTTAACTGATGGACTGGAGTCGTGTTAATTGCTTGTGGATTACTGTGATGTTTTTATCAGCTGTTAGGACTCTCATTCTGACGGCACCCATTCAATTCAGAGGATCCATTGGTGAGCAAGTGATGTGATGCTATGTCTCTTCATCGGAATGGATTTGGAGAAATTAACTTGTCTAGATCTTGAATGGCCTGAGGGTGTCAATTTCCAGCAAATTTAAATTTTCGGGTGAACTGTTTTCCTTTGAAAGGAATAAATGTTGTAGAAAAACTGTTAGCTCTTTTTAACTGTTAAATGGTTACACATTACAATAAGGTTTCAAAATACATTTATGTAGGTAAACCGATATGGGCCTTCTAAATATTACCGATATATCTAAAAAGCAGATGACATATTAAGCTGATATAAACATAATCAGATATACACAAACTTACAGAAATTAAAAGGTAATTTGGAATTGACAAAATTTGTAAGACAAATCTTATTTTATTTCTGAAGGGCTGTAAAGAGTTTTATAGCAGCAGTTTAATTCATCTTGTAACTGGTTGTAATTACAAAATCAATCAGGTGCTATAAGAATTGCACAAATCTCTAAAAACACACCAGTTACAAAACACAAGAGACATGTAGTACATTAACATTTGTTTTATTAAATCATCATAAGGCCGCTATGTAGTGTGCAGACTTCTTAAAGAGAAACAAATGCCCTGTGTTCAGAGCACTGCCCACTGAAGAACTCCAGATTACTGACGCCAGATAAGGCACATTTAGAAACATCAGATCCATCACCCCACCGGAGTAGTGTGCAGCCTGTCATCTGTACATATCAAACTATAGCATTCACGGCTGATCAACAGAGTTTTCGAAGTACCTTCTATGATGGCAAAGTGAATAGCTATCAAATATAAATTCTCAATGTGAAGAATAAACATCTCGAGTCAACCTTTACATCCCCAAATAAATCAAAAGTGTTTACAGTCATTACAGGTGATATTCTCTGTGAGCCAGCAGACTTATGTAAAGGACAGATTTAATTAACCTGACCTTTAACGACCACCTTAACCTTTCATAATTAAGAAAAAAAAGACTACTACTGTTAAGCAAAAAGAAAAAGAAAAGATGCTTGTTTAAAAAAAAAAAAAAAAGATTTTTTTGGTATCTCTGCCTCAATGACATCCAATGACTTGCTTCAATGACAAAATCACCATATATTTTTTTAAATGACCCATCACAAGCTACCAACAGCATACAAACTAGTAAAGAGGGGAGCAATACCTCCACCTTTCACATTCACACAGAGAACAGCAGCATTCGAAAAACAATGTATGATCGAGTTCTCTCATTATCATAAACGCGTATTTGAGATTCACGTATCCACACGTGCACAGATCCGTCTGAAGCATCCGTGTATCTGGTGACTGGACTGTCAGAGAGTTTGTTTCACCATGAGACTGAACAATGCAGAAGACGTTTAGAAGTTAGACAGGAACAAGGCATGGCAAATACAAGGTTAACATTACCCAGTGGAGGCCATGATTCAGTCTAATTTTCAGAACTGATATTTCTCCAAATTCATGAATGCATTTTTAAATATGAAATCAATCTCTTTTGTCATCTGTGTCAGTCAGAGGTGTAAATTTAAATGTTTGAGAATTTACCTTTTTTTTTCCAGACTGTGCCAATAATGGGTCTCATTCATGAACAACAAGCAAAACAACCCATTTGTAAATTGTTCGTAACCATTCCAACGTAAATGGTTGCACTGAATGGAATCGTTTTATGATTGTTAGCGTATACAATTAAACGTAAATGTATTCTAGAATGGTTTTACAAATATTAACACGTTTGACAATGCAACAATTTTCTTAAGAATGGTTTATGAGCAGTAGAGCATTAATTTAATGCAGCAATTTACATTAAGAATGAGTTTGATTCATTACACCAATATATGCAAGAATGGTTTTACAAATATTAGCGCATTCAACTGAAAGCAACAGCTCACGTTTATGGATGTTGGCGCATTCACTGCAATGCAACAATTTAAGAATGGTTTGTTAGCAATAGCGCATTTAATTTAATGCAGTACCCTACACAAGTATGGTTTATTACGATTGATTGTGCATTTGATTCATTACTTCCAATTAACACAAGAATGATTTTACAAATATTACAGCATTCAATTTAAATTCAACAATTTATCTAAAAAAGGTTTTACGAGCATTAGCATTTAATTTAACTTCATGCAACAATTTACATAAGAATGGTTTCAAAGTTGGTAGCGCATTTGATTCATTACACCAATTTACATAAGATTGATTTTACAAATGTAGCACATTTGATTCAAAGCAACTATGTAAAAACGGTTTTACGAACATTAAGCGTATTCGAATCAATGCAAGAATTATTTTACAGATGTTCTTAGCTCACTTTATTCAATAGGACAATTTACTTAAAAATGGTTTTACAAACAGTTTATGCTTGTGTTTTATGAGGCTGAAGGTCTTTATAAAAAGCTCGGATAACAAGGTAAGAGCATTTCTAGGAGATATCTTTGAATAATCAAATGTTGGACTCAAATGGGAATATGGGACAAAGACATAGGGGCTTCCGAAGTATGTACTTTTCACCAAGCCATCCAAATGGACACAACACGATGCGCTCAATATCTTTGAATAATCAAATGTTGGACTCAAATGGGAAAGACATAGGGGCTTCCGAAGTATGTACTTTTCACCAAGCCATCCAAATGGACACAACACGATGCGCTCTTCACTGATATGACATTCTCTGACCAAAAGGAGAAATACAGCTACATTCAACAAGCCTATTGCCTGATCCAAAAGCAAACCACACACAACCAGCCAATCATTAAAAAAAAAAATCATGCAGATAAAATACAATGTGTTGAGTAATTCGTGAAAATGAGAGGCAGCGCATTGATTATAAAAGCCAATATTATTACTAAGATAACCGAAGGCAATTATGACAATTCAGGAATAAAAAAAAAAGAACATCAGGATATGTAGAGTGGTTATTACTACCAAAGAGGCCAGTTCTGACTGAGTTACTCGAAATGGAAGATATATAACAAAATATCACTCCACCCACCTGGATAGCAATACAGTACATAATCAAAAGTACTAATTTATTGAACAGGAAATGCACCAGACTCACAGAGTAGTGCAGCAAACAATGCTGCTCATGTAGTTGATTGGCCTGCTTCACTATTTCCCCACGTGGCAAAAACACAAATTTTACCCCTCCTAAAGAGTCGGCCTGACCCACTGCGACACGTCAACCACGGGCGGCCGAAGCTACGCTCTAGTCATCATGAAAGAAACGTAAGGAGAGAATGCAGCTTGATTCTAAGGCAACAGAGGTTTTTCAATGGTGCCCATGGGCACAGATGATACATGAAGAGTCTGTCTGTCAGGAAACACATCCTTCCTACTGAGTCTGTGAAGCGTTCAGTGTGTGGACCAGCTGATGAAGTTTCTGCAGCATCCTGACTTATAAAGTGAACCAGTGAGCGCAGGATCAGAATGTCAAACTTTGGAGAAAGAGAGAGAGAGAAAGGACAGAGAATCATGGGATCACTAGATGGCACCGCTATTACAGAGAAAAACAGAAGGTCTGTGGTGCAGTAAAGGCATGATGTCCCATGAATTCACTGGCCATGTGCATGTGGGTGAAGTCTGCAGGCAGTGCGGCATTGGCGCTAAGACTTGTGCCTCTGGGATCCACAAGAATGCTGGGAGTCAGCTAAGAAGCAGCTTTTTTTTTAGTCGGGTGCAGGCCTGCCTCGGTGCCAATGTTGACCGTGATGTTGGTGTAAAGAGGCTGGTAATCCCGGGATACGATCTCATACTCCACCGTATTCATACCGTCTTCTTTCCACGTATGCCGGGTCTTAGCCAACATGTTAAACCTGCATGAGAGGAAACGGCTTGAACAGAGGAAGTTCTAGCAGATGATGCTATCATATGTTAAAGACACATTTCCGGGTCTTAGCCAACATGTTAAACCTGCATGAGAGGTAACGGCTTGAACAGAGGAAGTTCTAGCAGATGATGCTATCATATGTTAAAGACACATTTCCGGGTCTTAGCCAACATGTTAAACCTGCATGAGAGGTAACGGCTTGAACAGAGGAAGTTCTAGCAGATGATGCTATCATATGTTAAAGACAAAATGTGTTAAGGTGCAGTCATATTTAACACTGTTCTGTGAATTTCCACGGTCGAAATGCAGTCATTTCAATAGGAATCCACACAATTGGGAATTTCGCAAAATGTTTCCAAATGGAGATTTCGCAACAAGTTTGAGATTTGTTGCGTTTCCCAACAGAAACCTGCTTGGTTTATAAGTGATTTTACAAAATAAGGTAATGGACCATTTTTGCCCACTAAATTTTGCTAATGTGATCGCACCTTTAGAATGTTAATGTGCAGATTTCACAATCAAAGACTACAGAAAGACACTGAAACATTCTGTCATCACAAGTTGTTGTCTATTTATCAGATGGTTGTCAGGTGATTCTACCTTTTGGGATTGACTTCATTGCCTTTGTCGTGCTTGTGTTTGATCATCTTATATCGGCCCACTTTTAGAGACGGACGACTGATTAGCATTCCTCCAAGTGAGACACTGAGAAGATGAAGGAAGTTACAGTGTTGCAAAAAAGCAGAAGGTTACTCAGGATTGGGTTGGGAATAAATCTGAGGAACTGGTTCCCTTTCAATTCATAAGTGTCAATTTAATTGAATAGGCCACACCTCACAGGAAGCTGCATTGCAATTTCAATCTGAATAAAATTCGGTGAATTCCTCTACATCACATTCTGACAAATTCAGCACAAGTAATGCATTCTAGGAAGTGAGGCGTTCTTTCACTCTGGTCCACAAAAGTTAATTTAGTAAATGTGATAAAATACACTAACATTCAAAAGTTTGGGGTGAGTAAGATTTTTTTTTCATTTTGAAAGAAATGAATACTTTTATTCAGCAAGGAAGCATTAAATTGATCAAAAGTGAAGACATTCATATCCCGGTTTCCACGAAAATATCAGCAGCACAACTGTTTTCAACCTTGATTATTGATAAGAAATGTTTCTTGAGCACCAAATTAGCATATTAAAATGATTTCTGAAGGATCATGTGACACTGAAGGCTGGAGTAATAAAGCCTGCTGAAAATTCAGCTTTACAATCACAGGAATAAATGGCATTTTAAAACATATTGAAATAGAAAACAGTCATTTAAAACGAAATAACGTTTAACAATGATACTGTGTTTTTGATGAACACAGTTAAAAAAATCTTACAGATCTCAAACTTTTGAACACAAATGTATACAAGCTAAATACAAATTATTTTTAAACTTTTTAAAAAGGCTTTGTCAAGCCAACATTTCAAGTCTTTGGCAAATTATGCTTTTCAAGTTAAAAAATGTCACCTATCTGAATTTCTTTTTAATTGTACAGCATAACTATACAGTACATTTTATATATATTTTATTCGATCCTTTGCACGTGGCCTAGCTTGTGAGCCATGACTCAGCTATAATTTTAGCAAACATCAGTCCACACAATCCGCCTCTATAAAGCAGACAGTAATAACTGTCAGATGTGGACACTTTAGCTTTGAACTAGAGAAGCTAGAAAAGACAGGTGGTTCATGGCCAGCTGTGTCACAAAGACAGATGTCCTCCCACACAGACCTCTCCATTAATCTACACACACACAAATCATCTGTGCACACACTCAACCCCTCCAAAGCAAATAAACACAAGATCCCCCGTGCTCACTCACCGGACACCAATGTCATCGTCCTCACCACCCCAGCCCCAGTAATTGTTTGGGAAACCATTCATTTTGAGGTACTGAACAGGGGTCAGAGCCGATACTCCTCCAAAATACATCTTATAAGGCAACCTGATTGACAACAGGCAGGAGAAATGCACAACAATATAAATGTAAAGTAATTCATACTTTTAAATCACTTTAGTTCAGTGGCATATTGTTTTTTGTTTTGCGACTGTTATTCAACTATAAGCATTTTATTGTTACATGAGTTTGTTTTTATTACAGATTTCACTTTTTTGTTGTTTGAAAGTCACAGTAATGCATTCTTGGAGACCTCTTATGCCATCATTTATTTTTGCTACTTTTTAAAATGCTTTTAATAAATAGATTTTGTGTGGAATTTAATTAAAAATATCATTAAAATATTACATTTTTAGTGTACATAAAAGGGTAGCTTACAAATAGTTTTATTCCACAATTGTTTATTTACTCCACAAATACATGTGATGTAAATTGATCTGATAGTTTATCATGCATATTAGGGCTGCACAATATAATCGAATTTCTAATCGCTATTACAATTATGGATGCCACAATTACGTAATCGTTCAAAGCGCCAATTAATCGTTCAAAGTCCATTTATGTTATTCTGTGCGCTTAAGATATGTTTTTTTCTTTCTACATGTTATCTTAAGGGTTTTTCCATTGTTTTAGTTTTAGTATAACATTATAAACATTCATATTTTTACTTTTTTTATAATTTAAAGAAGAACCAATCCGATGTATATTTGACATTTGAGGCTTAATACTATAGAAAAGCACTAAAGGTTTTTCAGTTAGTGTTTTCAGCTTGTTTATTTTCATATAAAAATACGGCATGCAGTTGCATCAAACAATGGTATAAACATCATTCAATGTAAATTGTGATAATCGTAATTAATAATCGCAATTACAATTTCAAGGGAATAATCGACAATTATGATTTTTGTCATAATCGTGCAGCCCTAATGCATATGTGCATAATCTATGTGCAAGTGTTGAAGTGAAATGCAGGCAAATTAAGTCTAATTAAACGCAGCTAGAGAGCGGGCAGAACACTGACTTGTAGCCAAATTTGTCCATGGCAATGGCAGCGTGTTTGGGGTGAGCGTCGCAGATGTAGGTGTTGCGGTCATCCTCGGGAATGAGGTCCACGTCATGAAAGAAGAGACAGTCCCAGTCCTCTTCCCTCATGGCTTCGCGAAATCCCACGTTCATCAGCTTTGCTCGGTTAAAGGTGTAATTACCATCCTACACACAGACCGTTATTGTTATTGAACAATTTATGATGATAAGAACCTAACATACAGATTTAAGCTATTATTTAGTGTCTGTAAAAACAAATGAGTCCATATAAAATCCAATTACACAAATACTGATAAAACAAAGCATACAAACTCAGCTGTGCAGTCTGTAAATCCTCCTGAGAACCAGAAAACAAGTTTTGAGAATTTGTTGGGTTTTTTATGTCATTACATTGGTTGGAGCATAAGAAACAAATGGAGAAAATACATTTTTGAGAAAAAAAATAAAAATAAATTCATATTTTATTCTATGTCCTTTGTAGAGGACGCCAGGACTGTTATTAAAAAAAAACAGACATGAAAAGGCATGTATAGGCAAAAACAACATTTCATTTTTTCATTCACCAATCAGTTTTTAGGTTTCAGGCTATTTAGCCAAACTTTGTACAAAGATGGTTCTCAACTATGTTATGAAAGATATAACAGAATGATTTGATATAGGCTACCACTGTACCATAAATTGGTATTCCCATTCTATATAATCTATCCATACACTGCATCTAATTTGCAAATTAATGTATCCTTGGGGCAAACCATAATGAAAAAAGAAGTGTAATAATGGGAGTAATAACTTGGCATCATTTTCATAAGAATATCTCATATTTCATCGGAATATTGATCTATATTCTCTAGGGATGTAACGATTCACTCAACTGACGATTCGATTCACGATTTTGATTTCACGATTCGATTTCCTCACGATTTTTTTAACAAAATGAGATTGAAGAAAAGGTGTCGTTTTATTAGGCTATTGCTGCACGTTTCTTTGTGAAACTGAAATATGGCAAAACTAAATTGAAATTTTAAAACAAACCCCAAATCAAACAAGTTACACAAATCAAAGAAATCTCTTAATATGAACAAACTAAGGCTTTGTCTGTGCTCTTTCCATTTAAAAACAGAATGGTCTGACTTTAGTTTGGTGAAACTATACTACATAAAACATATCTGAACGAAACAGCAGACGAGCTGAATGAGACGCAGTTTCACTCTCTGACAGCAGGTGGCGCTTATGGAACAGCAATGATACAGTGTTTCCAGGCTTACCGCTGTAAACAAAGCAGAGCTGCTACTACTTTAATATGCATTGTTCAGAGGCAAGATGAAAAGAAAATACCACGTTTCTAAAGATAGTCAGTTCCGCTCAGAGATACATTCATATAAACTCCTACTCCAATTGTATCACGATTTGTTTGGCATCTCAACCGATTTTCGACCGGCTCGCGGTTAATCGTTACATCCCTAATATTTTCTTTCCTATTGATTTGTTGTGTTTCCCCAAAATGCCTGATTAACATGCCGTTTGTCCTGGTGTCCTCTACAGAAGACATGTATGAAAATTATGCCCCGTTTCGTAACAAAAAGTCATATTCCGATTTGAAACCCCATAACATTTTTCTGAGATGTTTATTTACGACAAACAATTTGAAAATTAGCCAGATTTAAACGATATTTACAAAATATTATCATATTTTCCTAAGAGTGCTAAATTTCATCATTCTGTCAATATCAGTCATTTTTAAAGAAAAAGGAGAAGGTGTGTTTATGATTAGGGATGCACCGATACCACTTTTTCCAGTACTCGCCCAATACCGATACTTTTATGTTTCACTTTCACCTGAAAGTCGTGTATGCCTAAGGTTGCAAATACATGATGTTTATAATGAATGCCCCTATAAATGGTCTTATTTTTACGATTTAGTTTTAATCCAAATGATGCGTGTGCTAAGTGAGTGAACATCAAAGATCACACAACAGAAGTGCGCGCGCTCTCTCTCTCTCTCTCTCGCTCTCTCTACTGTTCAGTTACTTGTGCATTGTTTTACTTACTTGTTTTTGACATATCCGATCGAACTACAAACTTTCCAGTGATGTCTGTGAGAAAGATATATTCACTCGACAAGCTCGCGCATCCGCGCCGCCGCGCGCTCAATCCACTCAGCGTGCTTTGCTTATCAGCTCGCGCACATCAGCTATACAGCCGTTAATACTGAATGTTTAACATTATATCCATTGCATACATATACTTCTCGCGCATCTGCGCCGCCGTGCGCTCAATCCACTCAGCGTGCTTTGTTAATCAGCTCGCGCACATCAGCTATACAGGTGTTAATACTGAATGTTTAACATTATATTCATTGCATACGTATACTTCGTAGTAGACATCCTTAACTCCATTCTGCTGTCTGTTGTTGGTGTTTCTTTGTTTGAATATGGCGCTTAACACATGCTGTGTGGTATCGGCGTTTGGTATCGGGGCATTTTAACGAGTACGAGTACAGGAGACCAGTATCGGGCCCGATACCGATACCAGTATCGGTGCATCCCTATTTATGATCAAACCTCCAAACATTTGATATCTCTAAGAAGCCCTGAATGTGCTCTGTACAGGACATCCAGACATAACTGTGGCATGTAGGGTCTCAGAGAAATTCACTAAAACATAATGTCCTCTACGGAGGACAAAAGTCTATGCCTGGGTCCCAGGAGGATATACATTTATACTCATAAAAATGGTCTGAATCTATAACGTGGTCAGGATTTTCAGAGCAGATTAATAAGGATTACAGTCTAATCCTTGGCCTATTGACGTGAAGTGGGAATATCAAAGTCAGGAACATAAGAAAGTAGATGATTTTCTTTTCATGGTAATGCATCGTTTTGAAGTCCATGAACGGCATTTATTTGAAATAATTTTTAAAAATGGAAAACCTCACTTCACTGTCACTTTTAAAGTGTTATTTTAGTATGACTGACATTCCATTAAAGTTTTTGTTCAAATTTAGAATTATTTTCCTTCAATATTTTATATAATTAATTGTAATATTTTAATTGTAATTTTACCTAAAGTTTTAGTAATTTTGTTGTGTGCTTTTGTTATTTTTAGTTGTTTTTAGTAGTCTACACAAGTTATTGATTTTTATTTCAGTTTTAGTTATTTTAGGACATCAAGTTGAACTAAATAAAAATGAAAAAATGTTTTATGATTTTAGTTTTACATAGTTTAGTTAACTATACTTTTAATCAATTTAACGCATCCTGAGAAATAGAAATAGAAATTCTATTTCTGAAAATACTTTGATTGCTGAATCAAAGTATTATATATGTATATTTTTATATACGAGTCTGATTGAATTACAACAGGACAAAAACTGTGACCAAATAAAAGTAGGATTTCAATCTCATTGAGCTTCACAATTCAGCAAAAACAAATCTGAGCAACAACAATGCAACTCAAAACTCAAAAGGAAATTTCATCCCGTACATCTATAATCCTACATGAAACTGTATTAACCCAGGAAGCCAACAATAATAAAACCAGACAATAAAGCCTGGGGAAACAGGTCTGAATTTGGCACGTTGTATTAAGATCATTTTTGTTCACTAAAATGAGAGATCAGCTGGAGGGGATGGTTGACCTGTCAGAGTGAGTTGTAGTTTTGCATCTAGATCTACAGGATAAAGTGATTACAACTGACTGACAGGAAACAGGAGGCGGCACAGTTGAGTTGCACTATAATAGAGCTGCATATTTAATATGTAACTAAGCAACAAATACATCTTTGTACAATATGTGAAACTGTGAGAGCACGGTCTAAAATTAACACCCACCAGGTGCCAACTGAGAATACAATTTGCTTTGGCAACCAAATAAAATTGACAATGTATGGTTTAATCTAGGGTTTAATGTAAGAATGATAATCTGACCTTTGTTGACTAGAGTGAATCAAATGACAAAAATACAAATCATCTAGTAGAGGAAAGATCAGAGATTTTTCAGAAAACCCTGTGATTAACAGTTTTTCCTGGAAAATGTACCAATAGCAGCTTAAAGGGTTAGTTCACCCAAAAATGAAAATTAGGCTGCGTTTTACTCACCCCCGATGCATCCTAGGTGTATATGACTTTCTTCTTTCAGACGAATCCAGTCGGAGTTATATTAAAAATTGTCTTTGATCTTTCAAGCTCTATCGTTGCACTCAGCGGGTGTTGCATTGCTTCTGTCCAAAAGACGTGAAATAAAAAGCACCTTTCCATAAAAAAAAAGTGTCTCACACGGCTCCCGGGGG
>NW_015652150.1:1499914-1511352 GCF_001515625.1 Sinocyclocheilus rhinocerous
GCCTTTGTTCACCCCCCGGAGCCGTGTGAGACACTTTTTTTTATGAAAAGGTGCATTTTTTTTCACATATTTTGGACAGAAGCAATGCAACACCCGCTGAGTGCAACGATAGAGCTTGAAAGATCAAAGACAATTTTTAATATAACTCCGACTGGATTCGTCTGAAAGAAGAAAGTCATATACACCTAGGATGCATCGGGGGTGAGTAAAACGCAGCCTATTTTTCATTTTTGGGTGAACTAACCCTTTAACTAGAAAGTTTATTTTTTTTATTTCACTTATTTTACTTCCTCTAAGTGGCAACACTCAGCAAAATGATTATGAGGGACAAATTTGCAACGTTTGCTGTCATTTCATTGAGAGACTCACTGTCTACTGAACAATATTTATGAATAGCAAATTGTTTCCAGTGAGAGAAAAATTTAAGTTAGTGATTTCTGCATCACCTAATTAAATCCCAACAATAATAACAGGCTGCAGACGCACCTGGTGAATGATATAGATGCCATAGTTGAGCTGCTGACGCTGTAGGAAGGGATGCAGATAGTAGAGGAGGAACTTGAGGTGGTGCTCCCTATTTCTGTGGGGAATGATTATTGCAGTGCGGTGGCGAGCCTCACAGTTTGGCGGCCTATAACGCCCTCCACGGACAACAAGTGGATTCTTTCTCTCCACCTCAGCAAACGTAAGCCCAGAGGGGAAAGTGACACGAATTGGTCCACCTGAATAAGTAAAGAGTGTGAACAGGAATATTTACTGGATGAGGTTGAGGCATTTGACTTTGTTTTAATAATAGGGGTGTCGAAATTAATAGTTTCTTCGATTCATCGCGATGCAGACGAGGATAATTTGGTATCGGTTCAGTAATAGACCATAACCGATTATAACGTACTGACGCTTTTGTGACGTAATTTGTCGCATACGTGCTTTGTCGTGATAGCATATATTAGGCGCGTTCGGCTTGAAGCGCCACTGCGCAGAATGATCAGTGTGACATCAAGTACCGCGAGAGCGATAAGAGAGCAGACGGATCCTTATGCTTTCAAATCGCTCTCGCGGTTTATGACATACACTGATCATTCTGCGCACTAAGAGCTGCTTCAAATCGAACGCGCCTAATGGCAGAGGGAGGCGAGACACGAGTACGAGTAATTAAAAATGCTCCAACTACTTTAAAAGCCGACATCTGGCCACATTTCGGCTTTTATGAACAACCTGGTAAGCACGACCTGGAGAAGACACACGCTGTGTGTAAATCATGTCACGCACAATGAAATATGTAGGGGGTAGGGATGGGCAAATGAAGCCTCGTGAAGCACTGAGGCTTTCCTCTGACTGTTTCGGGAAAAGATTCAAAGCTTCGAGTGTCTCGAAAACAGCGCCATCTGGTGGTTAATAAAATAATTTGTATTCTTCATATTACTTGTATGACTGGGTATCTAAAATGTAACTGAATAAGTCCGAATTAAAATTTACTCGTAAAGTAAGATCTGGGGATTCGAACTTCTGACACCAAAGTGAATCGCACACGTGACTGGACAGAAAGTGAAGCTTCGTTTGTTATTGGTCACGTGATTTCTATGTTAACAACACAGGCTTCCAATCGAGGCTTCATCTGGCACACCCATTTTTTTCTCGACACAAGCTCCTATGCCACGGTTCAAATGTTACATCACTAGCAGGGGGTAATACCACTAACTTAAGAAACCAGGTCAGGTACAGTTCATATATCTGACTGCTTGTATTTATTGACAAAATTGTATAAATGTGAAGTAAAATTGAAAATTGAGGATGCAGTGCATCGTCAATGCATTGTGATGCATCGTGATATCGAATTGAACCGAATCGATGACATGATAATCGTAACCGAACCGAACCGTGAGACCAGTGTAGGTTCGCACCTCTAGTCAGTGCCCTAAAAGATGTTATAATGGACTATTTCACATCCAGAGATGAAGGATCGCATGATGAAGTTACTAAAGAGGAGGAGTCCGATGACAGTCTGTTATGTGCGCTGCGCTCGCTTTTCTAAATGTAAACTACAAGGTACACTATTCGTGCTATATTGTGTGTGTATATATATATATATATATATATATATATACACATACACACACACTACTATTTTTTCTTTCTTTTCATAAAAAAAATATTTTAAAAAACTCCCAGGTACTGTTTTTTATGACTAACATAATGATATGATATTCCCAATAGTGAGACAGATCAGGAACTTGATAGCACACTTCCAAGGGAGCTATCAAACTCACCAATCAGAGGAGACTGCTTGGGGCAGTAGGGCATGTCCTCTTTATTAAGAGCAGAGCCCAAAAGGGAGAGGTTGGCATAAACATCCGTGTGGTTGCGTCCAACAACTGTTTGTCCTGTCGTAGTATCCGGCTTTCGGAAAATCAAATTGTATAAATGTGAAGTAAAATTGAAAATTGAGGATGCAGTGCATCGTCAATGCATTGTGATGCATCGTGATATCGAATTGAACCGAATCGATGACCTGATAATCGTAACGAACCGAACCGTGAGACCAGTGTAGGTTCACACCCCTATTTAATAAGGCTTAAAAACTGTAAAAGGAGGAAACGTTATAGTAGATTCACACTTATGGCTAACAGACTGCAAAGTCGTTTTAATAGTTTACTACACATATGAACCGGAAAAATGTTGGCATGACTGGGCTGTATATTTGCAGAAACTACTATGGTTTATGGGAGAAAGTATTTATAGTATCTCATTTCAGTATCTTGCTAATACGGTAATGGTAATATTGTAGTGGATAACCTAGATTAGTTATACATGACCAAACCCAGATTTGACATGCTATCCATGATGATCCATTTCAATTATTTGCAGGGTTCCCATATCTTTTGACCATTGAATTTTTCATCACTTTTCCAGTATTTTTTTGTGATTGAGGGGAAAACCCCAGGAAACTGGTAGTCGTTAAATAAATACTTTTTTTTTTTAAAAGTAAAAAATTATAAATACATTTTAAAAAGGATTTACACTAAATCACAAAAAAAAACAGAAAAGAAAGTTTTCTGTTTTGTCCCCTCAATCGCAAAAGTAGAAACTGTCATAAAATAAATTATATATTCACACCATTAATATTTTACTTAAATTTTATATATATTAGTATCACGTGCCACTGACATGGCATAAATTACATTAAGATATGTTTAAATTGAAAACAATTATTTTAAATTGAAATGGTATTTCACAATATTACTGTTTTTACTGCATTTTTGATCAAACAAATCCAGCCTCGGTAAACAAACAAAATAATATTGTGTATATATATATATATATATATATATATATATATACACATACACACACACTACTATTTTTTCTTTCTTTTCATAAAAAAAATATTTTAAAAAACTCCCAGGTACTGTTTTTTATGACTAACATAATGATATGATATTCCCAATAGTGAGACAGATCAGGAACTTGATAGCACACTTCCAAGGGAGCTATCAAACTCACCAATCAGAGGAGACTGCTTGGGGCAGTAGGGCATGTCCTCTTTATTAAGAGCAGAGCCCAAAAGGGAGAGGTTGGCATAAACATCCGTGTGGTTGCGTCCAACAACTGTTTGTCCTGTCGTAGTATCCGGCTTTCGGAAAATCCGGAAAAAATATGACACTCTTTTCTGGTAGCCCTCTCTAGAAAGAAGAGCCATGACCACTAACTGGACCCCCAAGAACATGATTAGGTAGCGCCATTTGGACTGCAGCGTGTACATGGTGACGGAACTGTTCAGTGGAAGTAGTGTACCACGTTTGAGAGTCAGATGAACAGTCTCAGTGAGTTAAGGTTGGATAAGTGTGAGGAACTGAACTCTACGGTGGTCTCATTCCTAGTATCTTAGATACTTCAAACTTTTACTTGCATGTAAACAGGAGAAAGTAATGAAACAGATATGTCTTGGAAAGCTATAAGGCCTGGAAATGTAAACAAACAAATCGTTTCAAGGATTGGCAGATGGATCAGATATGTGGAGTGGATGTAAACAGTTCGATGAAGCACAAGGTACTTTAGATGTGATGGATGAAACAGCAAAGGAGAGGTATCATTTATTCTAACAGATGTTCTGCTGCAGGTTGAATTAGATTTGCTTCACTCACTGGCAGTCTTTCAGCCTATTAATATACAACTCCAAATGGAAACTCCCAGTGGTCCTCTGGTGTTTACATGATTCAAAGATCTACTGAGCTTCCATTAAGCTCCACCAAAGCTGTAAGGATGGAAGGATGTGTCCACTGGCTGAAAGGAAACAGGTTTTGTTCTCAGCAGCAACGGTCCTGTAAAAGTCTCACGGTCCCTACAAAGTAAAGCGTGGGGGCCACAAAGGTCCAAAGTATTGTTTTGTAGAGTGTTGGTGTAAGATAGCGAGCATGGATATGCTTCTTGGATATGTAGGAGGGGGAAAACAAAGAGGAGGGGGGGAGGGATGATTTCCAACACCCCCAGCTACTGTCTCATTCTGTCGTCGTGCAGGAGGAGGGTCCAATACCCTGTCCAATGCCAGCTGGTCATATGAGAGGAGTCAGTGTCTGAAAAACAAAGGGCAAAGCTTTACAATGTGTTTATTTTTACAATAAGTTTATTTGCTTCCGTACTCCATACTAATTCACTCACGCATGTGGAGGATCATAAAATACATATATAGGCCTATATAATTGGTTTATTTTTTAAGGATAGAATTACACTACCGTTCAAAGTTTGGAGTCTGATTTTTTTTGTAATAAATTGATTTAAATTTACATTCATCAAGGATGCATTAAGTTTATCAAAAATGACAGTAAATACATTTATAATTTTACAAAAAAATCTATTATTTCAAAAAATGCAAATAAATATAATTTAAATAGCCTACTGAAAAATATGTATGACACTTTCCACAAAAATATCAAGCAGCAAAATTGTTTTTAACATAATATTATGATAACATTAAGAAATGTTTCTGAGCACCAAATCAGCATATTAGAAAGATTTCTGATGGATCATGAGAAAATTCAGCTTTTCTATTACAGAAAAAAATTTAATATTTAAAATATTAAAATATCAAAGTCATTTTAAATTGTATTAATAATTCACAATATTACTGTTTTTGACAATATTTTTGATCAAATAAATGCAGCCTTGATGAACATAAAACTCTTCTTTAAAAAACAAATCTCACTGGCCCCAAACTTTTGAACAGTACATTATATAATAATGATAATAATAATAAAAATGTATCAAATTATTATTATTATTACTACTGTTGTTGTTGTTGTTAAAAAGGAAAAACAGTTCAAGAAATATTCATGGCCAGTAAATTTCTTCAACTCACTAGCCAATGAGGTGTGGCAAAAAGTTAATTTTGGACCCCATGTACAGCCGCTGGAGAGCAAACACTACCAGCTTGTGTCACTCCCCCCTCCATTCCTCTAAAATGTGTTTAGATGAATAAAGCCTGCACTTGGTTCCAAGATGGCTGACTTCCCAGACACAGGCCTGGTCCAAGGGGAAGGAGGCAAACACACCCTCAGCGGGAAGGCTGGAACTCTGTAAGTCCTAAAAGCCACATCGCTCCTGCTGGGAATTCTGTCCCACCACCACCAGGATCACTCGCTGGAAAAAGAGACCTGGGGCTTCAAACAAGCTTCATTTAATTTGCCTGACACAGTCTGGTGGATCTGTGCTTACAAATCAATTACAGCTCATTAAAACCACCACTCACAGGCCAATGATCCTAATCTGGGGAATAGCGCAGGGATTGGTGGATTGGCACGAAGGGAAGATGAGAAGACAGTAGGGCTGAACGATTAATTGCATTTGCGATAATATCGCGATATGAAAAAACACAATTTTTCAATCGCAGAGACTGCGATTACACTCGGTCACGTGACACGCGAGAGTAAAGAGGTGTGTTCCACTTGAAGATCGATCGGAGATGGATCGGTTTGTGAAAGCGAAGAGAAAAGACATAGATGAAGTCGCACAGACCCAGGCAGGTGCTGGTCATTCAAATGCTAAATGCTGAAAATATGACGAGGCATATCTTGCTCTCCGCTTCACACACCGTGTCTATACCGGACGCTACAGATGTCGCGTCGCGCCGCAGCAGCTCTACACTGGACGCGACAAAGGGACCATTGCAAATCATTTTAACTTTGTGTCAGTACGTCATAAATAGAACAAGGCATTAGTTTAATGTCGGGTTTTGTCGCATCCAGTGTAGACAGCGTCACTGATTATAATAGTTCTACTGTATTTTGCCGCTCGCGTCCGGTGTAGACACTGTGTTTAATGTCGTTGGTGAGGAGGAAAGCCTGTGTGTGTCCTATGCCTTAGCGGACAGCATGAAACCCACAAAAAATAAATAAATAACAGCGAGAGAATAATAAAAATAACAGTTATTCTCTCTATGCTATTTTCAATGTTTCAAGTGATGCATGTGTTTTTTCCCTGTAGGTTTTTTAAATTAAATAAGATTTTTTTATAGGTTTAAAGGGGGGCACGATCAAAAAAGTTTGAGAACCACTGGTCTAAAGTTAACAGACAGTGTTTAAAAAGTGCAGTGCACATGTTTACATATGTTTATTACATTGACTTTGAATTACCTAAAGTAGTGTGGTAAAGCAACAGACTTGTTTTTATATTTCTGCAATCTGCTTTCGTTTGTGTGATTTGTTACTGACTTTCATATTCATGTTTACATCAGGCTTATTTGTCAGTGCTTTATGTTGTCATAATTATTACATGCTTACAAGGTTGGAAGTTCAACAAATCAGTCAATATACTACTGTGATTGTAGTTGTTAAATAAAAATGTCATTCATATCAATTCATGCATCACCTAATTTCATCGTAACATATAGGCCTGGCCTACAGAAAAGAACATTTATGTTTAATCTATCTAATAGTGTGTTGGTCATACTATACAATGATTTATAGCTCATAAAGAGCTTTAAAAAATAATTGCATATTAAATCGCAATCGCAATATTGGTAAAAAAAATCGCAATTAGATTATTTTCCAAAATCGTTCAGCCCTAGAAGACAGTGTGAGGAGAAGCGTCATCTCTTACTAATCTCATCTTTAGCTGATCACAGATCACAGAGAGGACGCTAAAGAGAGAGGCGTTAAGGGCAAGGCTGGTGGAGATGCTGTAAATGACATCTTTTCACTGTGGTAAATGAGGTCAGAGAGCTTAAGGTTTGGCTTTATGCTCACTAACACGCACATTCTGTCTCAACCTATTAGGATGGACATTAAAAGTAATATCTGGAGTTAATTTTGACTCTACTTTATATCTATGGACTAGCCTATATGGCAAAATGTCGATTATCACAGACAATCACTTCTAAAAAAAGGATCAGGATGGGCAATATTTTTGACCGTCGGCACAATAAACTCTTCAAGTGTTTCTAAATTTGTTCTTTTTAAAAGAGAAGTTACATCTTGGTGAGTCTTTAAGAAACACATCTGATTGGGGTCAGGGGAACCCGAAACCAACCACTGTATCTCTAACTACACATTGACAAAAGGACAGTCAGTAATGACACCGATATGGTTTCATGACATAAGTACACAAAACATGCTCCATTTTGAGATTTACACAACTAAAATTAATGATAATTTTCAGTTCAGGAAGTCAGATTCATTATGTTGACTCAGTAACCGCTGAATCATTCAGTGAAGGATTCATCATACTGATTCAAAACAGTAACTCCTTTTACTGCTGTTTTTTTTTTTTTGATCGCCTCTAATAATTTATTATTAGAATTCCATACAGAGACAGTAAACTAACAAAGACGAAGAATGGGAGCTCTCTGTGCGCTCAAACACTGATGTTTTCAGCGCAGTCAAAATAAACGTCCTGCACACTGTCAAAATAAAAGTTTCTTTTGTTTTTATTTTAAAAGTAAAAGTCGACCAAACAGAAAAACTTATCTGCCACTGTGGTAATTTAAAAAAAAAATCTCAAAAATAACCAGAATGTTGCTTTAAAGGTGATGCTCTATCATAATCTGCCACCATATTTGAACCGCAACTCAAATCTGACGATCTCTGTAGCACAAATCATCCAAAAAAATTAATTGTATGATCTATGTAGAGGCACTCAAGAAAGCCAAAAAGCCTTCTGGCAAGGGACACTAATGCAAAGTCAAGCGTAGCAGGTCTGTGGCCACTGGACTGGAACAAAATAACAGTCTTACTAAGCCACATGAAGATATGAAGAAAGACGGACGAAGCAACCAATATTAAGATAGGACAGAGATGGAATGAGAATATTGCGTCCTTTTCTTGCCTTGCCAGAGCACATGTCCCCCCGTCCCCCTTGCATTCTGGATTCAAAGGGACAGCACTGGCATGACTAACAGCATCTTCTCAAGCCAAGACACACAATCTTTTATCTTCTTCCTTTCACTCTCCTCCCTCACACGGCAGCAAGCGTGCATCTATACACATAAGGCTACAATTGGCACAATATTTTGTGCCAGAGGCCTTTAATATTTTTTATGCATACACTACATAGCCCACTGACAAACACAGAGGAATGGGACATGAATGAGTAAATATAAAGTGCATTAACATAAATATACAGAGAGATCTTTCCTGCTGCGTAGCCTGTGACGACTCGTGTGGCTTTGCTCAGCAGTGCAGCAAAGAGAGAAGCGAAGAACTGCATGACGCTTACATGAGGCACCAACAGTCTGGCTGAACTGAATAATGAGATTGCATCTGCGCTAACATCCAACATCTCCATGGAGAGTGGAAAACGGTGTTAGGCCGTCCTTAACTAAAGGACAGCAGCGAGGCTGGTGAAGTCCACTTGACACAAATATCTTTTAGACCGTTAAACAAGATGATTCTCTGCCTAACAGTCAAGAAATTGGCCAATATTTGGCCATTTTAAGACTCTAAAGGCCCGTTCACACCAAGAACGATAACTATAAAGATAACGATATTAGCATCCACACCAGCGAACGATACTGTCTGTTTATTCTAAGCGCACGCGCGTCTGCCGCTTTAAATTCTTGAGCTCATTACAGCATGATTGATTCTGATTGGCTGTCAATGTTTTTATCGTTCATCAGCTGGAAAAAATCGTATTGAAAGTAGTGCTGGGCGGTATACCGGTTCATACCGAATACCGGTGTTTATTTTTGTTATGATATGAATTTTTAAAATACTGCAATACGGTGTATGTCGCTTAAACAACGTTCGGAACGCGACACTGTTTGAAAGAGTGTGGTATTTTTTGACAATATTCACTCATCATGACAGTAAAATAGGGCATTCTAAGTCAATATACTGCAGTATTTCCTCTCTCAATCAGTAGAAAATATGGTTAACACCCGGTCATGCATGAAAAAAAAAAATACCGTCATGTACCGTGAAAAATACAGTGATATAAATTTTTGATCATACCGCCCAGCACTAATTGAAAGTGATTCCAACTATATTGTTTCTTTCTGTGCCTTTATCGTTATAGTTGTGGTGTGGACTCTACTATTCTTTAATATTGAGATCGATTTTTAGAACTATATCTTTATCGTTATCTTTATAGTTATCATCCTTGGTGTGAACGGGCCTTAAGAATCATCAATGAACTGACTTTAGTTGGAAAAATTACTCTTTGTTATGGTCTTCTTGCATTATTGGCAAACTATTTTCCTGTTTGACACTGTAAAGCTGCTTTGACACAATCAGTATTGGATAAAGCGCAATACAAATAAAGGTGACCTGACTTGACTTGACTATTAGCATCTATTACAATTTAATATACTTGAATATTATGAATGAATATTGAGTAAATATTGTGCAAAATATGTTCATATAAATAAAAAAAGCAGGTTTTCCACACACACACACACACATATATATATATATATATATATATATATATGGGTCAAAGACGAGACGTCACCATTTTGGTGTCCGCGTCAAATTACATTTACAAAAGTCATTTTAAATGCACAAAAAAACATCTTAAATGCAAGTAAATTGTCTACTTTCATATTTCAAATAACTTTTGAGACAATAAAATGTCAAAATTTGTAAAATTGTCATTCAGTGTAATGGTCCAGACGTTGATTGTACCATTACATCTTTAACTAAACATATAAAATACCAAGTTAAAAAATATATGTTGTCTTGGCATTTTCAAGTAAGTATTGGCTGTGTTATATTAAAAGGACTATGTCTTATTGTTTTTAAATGGACGGGGGACTTTTGTCCCGAAAATGCAGTTTAACTGAGATCATTCAGTGTTATATATATATATATATATGGGTCAAAGACGAGACGTCACCATTTTGGTGTCCGCGTCAAATTACATTTACAAAAGTCATTTTAAATGCACAAAAAAACATCTTAAATGCAAGTAAATTGTCTACTTTCATATTTCAAATAACTTTTGAGACAATAAAATGTCAAAATTTGTAAAATTGTCATTCAGTGTAATGGTCCAGACGTTGATTGTACCATTACATCTTTAACTAAACATATAAAATACCAAGTTAAAAAATATATGTTGTCTTGGCATTTTCAAGTAAGTATTGGCTGTGTTATATTAAAAGGACTATGTCTTATTGTTTTTAAATGGACGGGGGACTTTTGTCCCGAAAATGCAGTTTAACTGAGATCATTCAGTGTAACAGGAATAAGAAGTTATTCTGAATTCAAATAAAAAACTGATAGTCATTCGGCAGTCTGTGATATTATTAAATGGCAAATATTAGCTGATGTAGAAGTTTGGTCATTCAGGGTAATGGTTTTGTCATGCAGTGTAATTTACACCACAGTGTCATCCATTACACTGAATGACAGTATCACTGCATAAATAACAATTTTAGCATCTTATTGATATTACAGATAAATGAGGAATGTTTAGCATTGACAAATGTGTGTTAAACTTAATAAATATTAATATCTGAATGCATTTTGTTATTGTTTAATTTGATTATTTATTAATTATAGACACCCATGAACAGAGGGAGTCACTAGGCACTGTAAAAAGCCAAAAAGCTAATAAACTAAGTGTGGACCCAGTAGCTTGGGTGGCACTCTTAAAGCACGTTCACCCCAAGAACAATAACTATAAAATAACAGCTGGAAAAAAAAATCCAACAATATAAAAGAGATTCCAACAATATCGTTTCTCTGTGCAGTTATCGTTAGTTGTGCTGTGGAATCTGCTATTCTTTTATACAGAAGGTTTTTTTCCCCACTTTTTTTTAAATTTTTTTTTTATCTTTATCCTTACCGTACTTGGTGGGAACGTGCCTTTAGCCAGGAAAAGAGAAGGGTATAGAGGATTGTAATTGTTGGAATAATAGCTTGCCAATATTTCTGGGCAGACAGACCCCCTCACTACAGTACGTCAGTAGTTCAAGAGAGATCACTGAGGCCCACCCCAAATACTCA
>NW_015652151.1:0-1874 GCF_001515625.1 Sinocyclocheilus rhinocerous
TATATATATATATATACATACATACATACATGTGTGTGTATATATATTTAAAATAAACTTACTTTTATTTTATTTTGGTGTAATATTTCTGTATAATACATATGTAATATAATTTTGAAATGTTTATATTTTTATATTCAGTGTCTTATTTTAATTTATAATACCAAATAATATAATATAATATCAAAAAATATATAGTCCTATCATAACATATGTATTTTGTATTCTATATTTTATATTCAGTTGCTTAATTTTGTGTGATCAACTATATATTTATAAGTTAAAATATTTTAAACTTTAGTTTATTTTATATTTGTGTGTGTGTACATATGTTATGAGTTGATATGAGTACATATGTTGTAACAAAAAAAAAAATGGCTCACAAACGTGAAGTTAGTTCTGAGAAAATCTCCTGCAGAATTAGTTTGCATTAATGTTTTCTTATCTAGTGCACTGACGTTACATGTGAGTTAAGTCACTACATGTTTAATGTGATAAAGTCGTCGACCCAGAGAGACCCTTAAATTACCCTCTTCCCAGGGGCATTTTCTTTGCTCTCACCAGTGTAAATATTCCTTTTCACACAGTGATAAAGTCGCACAGTCATCAGAACAGTATTTGGTCTTGCGGTCAGCATAAAGTCTGGTCCAGTTTGCAGTTTGTCTGGACAAGAACTGTCCATTTATTCAGGAACACTGACTTGTAAAGTGGCCAATGGAATGCCTGGCAGCTGTGCAGCATCAGCCAATCAGCTCTTGCCGTTTTGGTGCACATCATGGCATTGTGTGCCGTCTGAGACTAGAACAGTGGTAACCTGAGATTCTTACATTGCTTGCTGTTGAATGATACCCTACAGTGCAGCGTGTCAATTAGACGCCTGACGTACTGCTAATTACAGTACATACTGACCCGAGAGTACCGGCTGCACCGGGCCTGTGTAATTAAATGCTTAGTGAGACAATGAAGCGTTGTTTTGATAAGAGGTGGGTGTAATATGGTTTATTAAATCATGTTTTACTTATTGAGTGGGTTATGAGGCGGTTAGTGCATAATGTGACGATTGTTGTCAGTGCTTGAGTGGAAACAGAGAATGGTGAAGTTTTGGGGAAATACAGCAGACGTGTGATGCAAGAGGAGAGGAGGATGTTGGAGAAGAGGGTAGATGAGGTCAGATGTGTGCTGAATTGCAGGCTTTCTTCCCGTTTCAGTTTATTAGCTGTGACAGTTCTAGTTTTCTGATGTACGAGTCTGAAGCCGTCTGCGTGTTGTTTTGTTGACCTCTCAAAATGTTGTTTCTATTCTGTCTTGTGTCGTCCCAAAACTGTACTCTGGGATTTATTCATTTTGAAAAATCTTCACCCAGAGCTCATCTGGCAATCATAAATTAGTCCAGAAGAAAACTTGTGCACTATATACGTGTTCTGAAGTCATACTATACGTTTATGTGCAGAAGAATCACAAATGTGACCCTGTCTGTCAATTATGCCATCCCAAACCCTTATGGTATTTATGTATGTATGCATGTATGTATGCAATGCATGCATTTTTTGAAGAATCTTCACCCTTATCTTTTCTGGACTGCTCATAGGAAGCACAACTGTCAATCATAAATTAGTCCAGAAGTCTCATGAACAAAGATATTATATATTTTGAAAATGTAAGTAATTATTCACTGGCAAGATTTTTACCTAGCAGCATTTCACTAGCAAATGTGGCTATTTTATTTATTTATTTTGAAAATATCTTCACACAGATTTTTTTCTGTGCAACAGTCATAGGCTGCGTTTACACTGCAAGTCTTAATGCACAGATCCGATCTTTTGACCATATCCGATTTTTTGGCACGTCTGTTTACATTCTCTTTAGACACGACT
>NW_015652151.1:2538-3881 GCF_001515625.1 Sinocyclocheilus rhinocerous
TTTAATTACAAGTTATCACCTCATTGCTGAGAAATATATGTAGCTTTTAGCTGTTGTATTTTCAAAATTCACGGGGCGGGGGTTGAAAACCAGCTCCTGAATGTGCAATTTCTTACCTATAAAAAGCTTCCATCTCAATAAAATGCAAGTGCATACACCACGCCGGCATTAAAACGCCATTAAAAATCTTTATGAGCAAACGTGTCGCCCTCGCATTGAGAGTTCTGTGGAGAATCGGATATGTGTGTTTAGACGTAGGTTGGATGTCCAGATATCAGATGTGTATCCGATTAAAATCCACATTTGGAAGTGGCTCAGATCGGATGCAAAAAAATCGGATCTCGTGCGGGTTTTTGTGTTTACACGTGTGCAACAAATTCCGATCTGTCAGATGTGAGCGAAAGATCGGATTTTTTGTGCCAGTGTAAACGCAGCCATAGCGAGCACAGCTGTCAATAATAAATGAATCCAGAAAACTAATGCACTACAATATTATATATTATATTATAAACCTTATGAAGTCATACTATAGGTTTATTTGAGGAAGATACTTTTTTTTTTTTGCTTGTCCTTGTGATTTTTCACTTGCATTCAGAGCTTTTTAATTTGACTTTATTTATCAATCAATCAGACTTTATTGTCCTAGTCTGCGACTGAATGCTGTTTTTCGTTTGGTTTTGTCAGGTGACTTTTATCAAATCCTCTGCATGTACTGTATGTCGGGTCTCGCAGACTGTGTTCAGTCTGGCTCCTCTGCTGGTCGACAGTTTCATTGTCATTCATAGTGTTTACATCTCAATCCATCTGTCCAAATGAATTGGTGCCTCTGCCAGGGTTAAGCATTAATGTTTCAGAGTCTGTTCATTATTAATAAATGCTCATCATGGGGAGTGAGTGCCAAGTCTCACAGCCTGAAGACGGCAAGAAGTAGTTCATACAGTAGGGCTCATTTATAGCTTGTATCAGCTAATTGGCATGGTGGAAATTGAAAGCAAACCGATACAGACATGGGGTTTATATTAATTCATCAGAACAGTTTGAGTGAAGTCCTGTCATACGGGTTCAGATTACATTAATTGCTCTGGTGTTGTTTGTGTTGTTGTTTGGCAGAGCAGTAATTCAAGTTGCTGCTCCGCAAGAGACCATGAGGAAATCTGTAATAACTGGGAAAGCAGCCAGTTATACCTAGGGCTGGGCAAAAAAAATCGATTTTTCGATATATCGTTTTTTAAAATGTGGTCAATTCAATATCGATTCTCAAAGGCCACGAATCGATTTTTTTCTATATTTATTTCCGCAACCATTGAACATAAGATTTACGTTAATCTTATTACTAGTCTAAT
>NW_015652151.1:4698-6007 GCF_001515625.1 Sinocyclocheilus rhinocerous
CAGTCATATTTCAGGGTGACCGTGCCACTCTTTATCACAACCCTGCTAAAAGTGCCAGTATGTGCGCTCATTGGCGCCCCTTCAGCTGGTGGCGCCCTAGGCGACCGCCTAGCTCGCCTATGCCTAGAAACGGCCCTGCATACATACGCACGCACGCACAAACATGCAACACACACACACACACATGTAGCCCTCTCATATTTTCCCTCTTCGTTGTCATTTTTATAATCTAAAACAGCTAACATGACACAAAATCTGCAAACACATGATAAACACATAAAGATTCAAGAGAACGGCGTTGAAACTTACGTGCTAATGCTATCCATGCCTGTCATGCATCTCTCCGGGTCTTTCTGCTGCTGTTCACCACTGCTTCACATCACGCCCTCCAAAACACTTTCAAACAGCACACAAACTCTTCTAAAGTCGATGTCCCATGATGGAGAGATTCAGATGTAAGCTTCGGAGAAAGTCCGCTCGCGGATAAACACTCTGTGTAGCGCCGCGACGCCATTCTGTGACCGCAGCGTGCTTACAGACGAGAGCGCACTCAGCTCAAAAACACACACTCACTTTGCGCACGGGTATTCTTCAAGCCTTCTTACGTCAAATGTGCAAACTGTCAATCACTGTAAACGTCCTTGTGGTTGGCTAACACTTCCATCCATCAAAACTTTGCTGGCTAGGCATTGGCTGGCTTCAAACACCCAAAAACTGCGCTGCGCAGATTGGCACCTCGCTAAACCTGTCAGCGACTCCGTCTCTGTTCTGGGTTATAACATCGCCTGTGATTGAAGGAGAGAGACTGGGAGGGCTCATTTTGCTCGGAAGAGACCATTCTATATGAAACAAATGCCATTTCAAAGCTGGAATCGATATTTCTTTGAAAATGGACGCTATCTACAACATCTACAACTATCGCTCATGTAAACTAAGGAGGATCTTTCGTTTTTTCCCCCTATTTTTTCGTTGTTTTGGTTGTTTTGGATTGATGCATTTTGAAGAGTGGACTCTTATCTTGAAATGTTGTGCTGGTGTTTCTTGGAATAGTCCGAGCTGACCAGAACTATAGGCGATGAAACGTAAGTACTGCGTTCACTTTGTACATGTTTTAATGGCCGGTAAATAAAAATTATTAAATAAAAGCCCTCTCTGGTGTATTGATTTAAAAAACAAAAAAAACAAGTGGATCTTGAGTGTTTTAGCTTCCAAATGATATATAGTTTATGATAGTTGATTGAATATTTTGAATATTGTAAGGTAATAAATAGCACAGACACGCCTAAACACGCCCTTCGGTGCGGGTTAA
>NW_015652151.1:7553-11462 GCF_001515625.1 Sinocyclocheilus rhinocerous
GTTCACTGTTCATTTTTTATAAATGTAGGATTTGTATTAAATCTATATTCATTCATATAGTCAAATCGAATCGAGAATTGAAATCAAAAATCGTATCGAATATCGAATAGAAAATCGAAATCGAATAGAAAATCGAATCGAATTGAGAGCTTGAAAATCGAAATCGAATCGAATTGGAACATCTGAATCGATACCCAGCCCTAGTTATACCATTTAGAGACATTATGCAGAAAATGTGCCCGTAAAATGCATTAGTTGACCAAACACAATTTTATTGATGAATGCATTTAATTAAAGCTTCAAATGAATATATCTTTTATTTAAGCCGGGGTTTTCCAAACTGAGGTTTGTAATGGATTTAGGGGGATTATGAGTTGATGAAAAGCTAATATTTCATTAAATCCTAAAAATTAAATGAATATTTAATTAATTAATTGATAAATAATAATAATAATAATAATGAACTAATAAAAATAAAAAAGTAATTTTAAAATCAAAATGAAACTCAAATAAAAATTGCATTTGTTTATCTGCATGTCATGTGACTATGTGAGATAATGGTGAACACGTGAATGTATTGTTAAATTACTGAAATGTTTACTTAAAATATTTACTTGAAGTCCCCCTGAGATTTAATGTCAAAGGGGTTTGGCTAAATTAAATTAAAAATTAAATTAAATATAATCACAATCCCTGCCATAGTTTAACACAACACTGTTGTATCTTTAGTATTTAAATATTGACTCACATTCTGTAAATGTCTGTTCTGTATATGAGGAAATAAGTCAGCAGGCCCAGATTTCCAAAGAAAGCGTCACAGAATTCAGCTGTCATTTTGTTTTACAGCAACTTAAGGTTGTCTGATTTATTTGTCTATTGTTCATTCTGTTCTCTCGTTTCATTGATTCGTTACATGCTACCTCTAAATTGATCTGTGTGAACTAATCTCCCATGACCTCAGAGTGTGAAACTGGTTCAGGCTGTGGCGTATTGTCTGCTTGAATCAGTGTTTTCATCAGACCCCCGTCACCCACAGTTCACTCTCGTTAGTTTGATCAGCTGATTAGCGCTCGGACAGGAAAGCGATCTGGCCTGGCCGGAGGGATTACAGCACAGCCGCTTCCCTTTCAGAGCAAACAGAGGGTGGAGAGGACAGCAAACATCCAAATTATCTGCTCTCTAAATGCTTTGATGATCCTTAAGAAGATCCTTTAGAAAATCTCAGCCGCAGGATTTTGTTTCTGTTGGGCCGGTTGGACTTGTAGCTCATGCATATGCATGTGGTCTGTTTTTAAAGGTGCTCAATTTTTACATACAAATGTTCCCTTTGAACCTTGCTGGCAGACACCCAAGATTTGGCCTTTGCCCTTCGCTCAGCTCATTTGAAGTCAATTTTAAATACCATGGTATAGCAATGGTATAACAGTTTAAGTGATTTTTTTTCTATAACTTAACTAATTTTAAAGAAAACTTTTATATGCACTACCATTTTTCTTTAAAGAAATTTATATTTTTATTTATTAAGGATGCATTAAAATGAATAAAATGACAGTAAAGAGATTTATAATGTTACAAATGATTTCTATTTCAAAGATTATTTCTATTCATCAAAGAATCCTGAAAATAAAAATGCATCATGGTTTTCACAAAAATATGAAGCAGCACAACTGTTTTCAACATTGATAATAATCAGAAATGTTTCTTAAGCAGCAAATCAGCATATTAGAATGATTTCTGAAGATCATGTGACACTGAAGACTGGAGTAATGATGCTGAAAATTCAGCGTTAATTCACAGGAAGAAATTACATTTTACTGTATATTCAAATAAAAACAGTTATTTCAAATTGTAATAATATTTCACAATATTTCTGTTATTTACTGTTTTTTTATCAAATAACTTTCAAATTTTATCATACACAGCAGCTGGAAGTTCTTCACGGCAACCCGTCAAAATAAAAGTTTAGTTTAACGTTATGAAACTGTCCGAATATATTACTATTTAGCAGTCTTAAGAATCAATGCTACTACTGCTAATAACTATTAATACATATTTATTTTTAAAGGAATAATCACATCTATTTTCTTTTTAATTTTAACAGTAAACCTCTGTTTAAAAAAATAAAAGGGTTTAATTTTCATTTGATTAGGATAAATTAAATTAATGTTTTATGCCTTCATCTGATTACCAGAAAAATTAAGAACATTTTATAGGGCCCTATTATTGTTTAAAAAAGGACCCATACAAAAAAAAAGAATAGGTTTAAAATACAGGCATGTGGTTCTTAATTTCTTTTTATTAATTCACCATTTGTAAACTGATGTTTACTGTTAATTTTTTAGAAATATCAATAGCATTTGTATTAAAACTATATTCACTGAATGTAATCAAAAAATCGAGAATCGAATCGAGAGCTTGCGAATCGAAATCGAATCGAATCAGGACATCTGAATCGATACCCAGCCCTAATGTGCATGACAATCGCATTCGATTAATTGCACAGACCTATTCTCTGCAAACCCACTTTTTTTGTATTTTTATTTAGTTAATGATTACACATTTTTCTCTGCTAGTTTCTATCTTGGTAACAGTTGTTGTTAGTGATAATAACATGCAGATTAGTCACCTGGCAGCCAGTCCCAGTCTCTCACTGAGATGATGCTGGTTTTTCCCTCGACAGGCTGTCCACTTGTGGCCAGGATCAATATGACTCATCGGCGCAGCCGTTACGAACACCTTTAGTGACCCTGTAATCAGAGGAGCAGAGTTCACTGCTGCTTCTTCTCTTTTGCATTCCTTGCCTGTTTACCCCTCAGATTTACATGCCAGATGTTTGCTTGGCCTGTTCCATCTGCCAAGCCAGAAATTTGACTGACTGATCCAACATCTAAAGACTCAACACGATGAAAAAAAAAAAGCCTTATTGGAAGTGTGTTTTGAAGTTTTAAATGCAGATGCATGCAGCTCTATTGCATAAGTTAATGATAAAGCAAAATGTCATATTTCAACCACTGCACACTATACAGTGGTGTGAAAAAGTGTTGGCCCCCTTCCTGATTTCTTATTTTTTTGCATGTTTGTCACACTTTAATGTTTCAGATCATCAAACAAATTTAAATATTAGTAAAAGATAACACAAGTGAACACAACATGCAGTTTTTAAATGAAGGTTTTTATTATTAAGGGAAAACAAAACCCAAAACTACATGGCCCTGTGTGAAAAAAGTGTTTGCCCCCTAAACCTAATAACTGGTTGGGCCACCCTTAGCAGCAACAACAGCAATCAAGCGTTTGCGATAACTTGCAATGAGTCTGTTACAGCGCTGAGGAGGAATTTTGGTCCACTCATCTATGCAGAATTGTTGTAATTCAGCCACATTGGAGAGTTTTCGAGCATGAACCGCCTTTTTAAGGTCATGCCACAGCATCTCAATAGGATTCAGGTCAGGACTTTGACTAGGCCACTCCAAAGTCTTCATTTTGTTTTTCTTCAGCCATTCAGAGGTGGACTTGCTGGTGTGTTTTGAATCATTGTCCTGCTGCAGAACCAAAGTTCGCTTCAGCTTGAGGTCACGAACAGATGGCCGGACATTCTCCTTCAGGATTTTTTGGTAAACAGCAGAATTCATGGTAGATAAGTAATTATTCAAATAGCTGCAATTAACATGTCCACAGTTTAAGTAACTTGAACTTGCAAGATTTTTAATTTGGTGAATGCATACTATTTACCAAATTAATATATGATTACACTGTAAACATTTTTTTTTACAGTTGTATATTAGGGTTGTGACGGTGAGGACATTTTCTCACCGTTTAATCGACGTGTGACAACACCGGTAATACCGGTATCACCGTGGGGGTGGGGGCGTTCCCTCTTTTCCTCGCTTTCCTTCACTTTTAAATAGCTTG
>NW_015652151.1:12507-13511 GCF_001515625.1 Sinocyclocheilus rhinocerous
CACCTCTGAATGGCTGAAAAAAAACAAAATGAAGTCTTTGGAGTGGCCTAGTCAAAGTCCTGACCTGAATCCTATTGAGATGCTGTGGCATGACCTTAAACAGGCGGTTCATGCTCTAAAACCCTCCAATGTGGCTGAATTACAACAATTCTGCACAGATGAGTGGACCAAAGTTCCTCCACAGCGCTGTAACAGACTCATTGCAAGTTATCGCAAACGCTTGATTGCAGTTGTTGCTGCTAAGGGTGGCCCAACCAGTTATTAGGTTTAGGGGGCAAACACTTTTTCACACAGGGCCATGTAGTTTTGGATTTTGTTTTCCCTTAATAATAAAAACCTTCATTTAAAAACTGCATGTTGTGTTTACTTGTGTTATCTTTTACTAATATTTAAATTTGTTTGATGATCTGAAACATTAAAGTGTGACTAACATGCAAAAAAATAAGAAATCAGGAAGGGGGCCAACACTTTTTCACACCACTGTATATCAACCCAGCCTTAGACTATTAGAGGAGTCCTGGTGCAGACAGAGAGATCGTCTTCTGCCAGGCTGCTCCCATTATCACAGTCCCCACGGACAGCCGTGTGTTTCACTGCAGCTGAATGCCTGGCGACGAGGACGGTCTGCAGATTTCACTGTGCCCTTGAGAGCATTCTGCGTGAATCTCCAGCAGCCAGCGATACCCACTAACTAGGGTTTTCTGTCCGGAACGAAGAGGTCGGCTGAGGACGGTTGTGTAGATAGAATCTGTTCAATTGAAAAAGTAATTGAAAAGATTTAGTAGGTGAAAATGGCACCGTAAAAGTTTCACTTGAATCAAGACTATAAAAGAGAATAGTTTTCTTTTTGATGTGCCACATTCGAAGATATTAAAATAGAAATGGTTAATTTTATATATTTTAATTATATTTTTTATTTTATTTCTTTGAATGTTTTATATATGCATTTTTATTCTCTCTATATTTATATTGATTTTATATATATATATATATATATATATATA
>NW_015652151.1:13538-17085 GCF_001515625.1 Sinocyclocheilus rhinocerous
GTGTCTTTTCCATTTTTCCTGTAGCGCTTTATAATTGATTTAAAGACGGCATTGCTTGATTTAAAGTCTTTATCATTTATGATGTTGTGTTTTGTGATGTAACGGTTAATACCCGCTCTGATACACTTCAGGCTTGCAACACTGTATTCGCGGCCGGTAGTAGTCTGAACAGAGGCATAAAATTCTTGCAATGTCTCATTAAGTTCAGAAGCCGAGTAAGTCTCAACAGCATCATTTTTTTTCTTCTGATACAAAAAGTCTTTGAATGTGGTAATTGCCCATTTAGTAGTCTTTTTTGTATTAACCTCATCCTTTTCGTCTTCAATCTGCTTCAGCTCTGCTGGTGTTATTTCCTTGTACCGTTTTTCTTTACATTTCTTGTTTGATGTTATATTCTCCAGTTCGTCCAGTTCATCTTGTGCCTCTGCCCATGTATCAAAATTGCCATAATGACCGTATAAGCTAAATGACACGCGAAAATCATCCATTTAGCCTAGCTAAGTAAATCGGAAATGTTTACTGTAACTGTCTCACTCTGTATTACTATTCAACTGTAACTGTATGTTACTATGGTTACCAATGTTTATAGGAAGCTCATTAATATAGAATGTGATTAAACTGACCTGGAACTACCTGTGCAGTTAAACGAATTTAATCAACACCTGCCAGCCAATCAGAATCGAGTATTCAGACAGACCATGGCATAATGATTAATATTTAGAGTATATTTTATTCTTATAATATTAAATAATATAGCTACATATTATAATATAAATCTTATTTAGTGATGAGTTTCAGAAACACAGAGTGTGTGCTAAAGGAAACTTTGCTTCTTTTGATCCTGTAAACAAACGTTGGTTTTCACGAGACTCACCTGCGCAACGCTGACCTCATACGTCATCCTCCCGGAGCTGCTTCCGTGTACAACTGTTGGCGCAAGCTAGATTAAAGTGATTATTAAGTTTTGAATATGGATATTTTTCTTACAAAAACGCATCGATACAGAAGGCCTTTGTTCCCCCCGAATCTGCGTCTCATTCAGAGCTTCTGCTGTTTGCTTCGTTCAGGCATGTAGTATAATTTCACAAAGCTAGTCAGAACATTCTGTTTTTGCTTCAAATTGGGTTATTATTAATTCAAATTATGTATATGAAATTATATAACGAAATTATATAAATTATATGTATACGAATTATATAACTAAAATGAAATAACTGTAATTACAGATTAGGTTCATCAGTCTTTATTTTTCTTCTTTTTAGGAAACAAATCAAAGAAAAAATCAACAAATTCTACTGTCCCTAATATTCTGCATGTTGCTCAAAAACAAAATATATTGTGTTCAGCGGCAAAAAGTTTTTTTTTTTTTTTTACCCAGTCATTTAAAAATAACACATTTTAGAGCTGTAACGACAATACCGTGAAACTGTGATATTTTTGCTTAAGATTATCATACAGTCAAAATCTCATACCATGCCTAATATTAAAACAGGTTTGGAAACTAATTTAAATCACCAAGAGCATCCAGAGAGGGTAAAATTTTGTGAACTCATATCTTTCTATGATGTTATCATAGCAGTTAATATTGCAGCTAAAGATAAATGATGAGAAACAGAAATTATTAGGCCATTCACCTCCTGATTCCCTGCTGCACCTTCTGTTTCAAGACTTTCAGTAGTTTGTCATGTGACGGACACAAAATGAACATCGTTCATGATCATTACTGTAACCATGATTTGGTTCAATATAATTTAGTTATCATATTTTATTTTTGAAGTGAAACGAAGCCATGTTTTATTTATTTAATTTATTTATTTAAATTCAATTTAATTAAATTTTATTGCATTGCATTGCATTAAATTTTATTTATGTTTTATAACAGTATACTGTAATTTTAAAAAAATTAAAACAAAGCAGAAATATTTTTTTGTTGTTTGTTAGTTATTATATTCTTTTGAAGTGCAACTAAGCCTATTTTATTATAATTTTAATTTATTTAAAAATATTTTTTTATTTATACTATAATAATAAAATGTTCAATAAGAAATGCCATATTTTCCAGAATGTCATGTTTTTAATCATCTGATACATGCTGCAACTTTTATTCCAAAGCGACTTATATAATGCACTTAAAGGGATAGTTCACCCAGAAATGAAAATTCTGTCATTAATTACTCACCCTCATGTCGTTCCAAACCTGTAAGACCTTCGTTCATCTTCAGAACACAAATTAAAATATTTTTGATGAGATCCGAGAGGACAGCAAGGGTCCTACCACGATTAAGGCACAAAGGTAAAATAATCCATGTGACATCAGGGGTTCAACCGTAATTTAACGAAGCTACGAGAATACTTTTTGTGCGCAAAGAAAACAAAAATAATGACTTTATTCAGCAATTCTGCCTTTCTGCATTTCTGTGCCTTGATCGTGGTAGGACCCTTGCTGTGCTCTCGGATTTCATCAAAAATATCTTCATTTGTGTTCCGAAGATGAACGAAGGTGTTATGGGTTTGGAACAGCATGAGGGTGAGTAATCAAGGACAGAATTTTCATTTTTTGGGTGAACTAACACTTTAATGTCAAACATACAAAACATGATTTGGATTTGTTCCGAATGATAGAGGTACACGAGTACACCTTTGTTTGTTTAGCACATTTCCCACATGCTTGTAGTTTCAATTTCACTTAAATTTGAGTTGCGGTTATTATAAACAACATTTATTATAAACACTAAGTCAAAATGTTGTTTGTTTTGTACTTATGTTTTTGTATTTTCATCAACACAAGTTTGTTTTAGTTAACAAAGGCGTATCATTATTAAAACTCTGTAAACCGTCACTGTATTTGAGTATAAAATATTTGGCTCCAGGGCTCGCAAAATCGCTAGCCCGACGTCCCGGGGCTATTGTGTTTTCCAGTCGGGCTACCAAAATGTATCACCACTCTGCCCGACGGGCTATCTTAAATGCAGATCTCCCGCGGGTCCTTAAAAACTCCTAAAGTGAGTTGTATCAAACTTAAGGCCATAAAAAATGTTAAATACGCTAAATGGTATAAGAAATGTCCTAATTATAATTTCAAGAGGTCTTACAGTTGGGTACGGAAAGACAAGAGTCGCGATACAGCTGGATTAAACTTCAAAAGGCAGTGATGTCGTTGAATAAATATGAGCGCTGCACGTTTCAGGTCAAAACGCGGCACGGATGTCTTTATTTGAATGTATCTGAAGGGAACCGACTGTCCTCAGAAACGTGTCGTTGGCATTTTAATTTCAGCTTAACTATAATTCCTGATAAAGCAGCGTTTATGAGCGCGGAGCTGCTTTGTGTACAGCCGTTACCTGGGAAACCGCAATATTTCAGCGCCCCTAAAGCGCCACCACGTGGCAGAGAATGAATTTGCATTTCCAATAAGCCTTTCTTTGTGATTATGGTCAGATCAATGCAAATATCAACTCATGTTTTTACGCAGCAAACACATAAGAGTTGTAAATGAGAAAGAAGTTAATGTGCCTTCTAAAAATCTAAACAATTAAGACAGTAATAT
>NW_015652151.1:17103-42743 GCF_001515625.1 Sinocyclocheilus rhinocerous
TCTATCTGATTTTCTATATTTAAAAAAAAAAATTTTTTTTTTTTTTATTTGGGCTAGTTAAATAAATTTTCGGGCTACCAAAATCTGAAGAGTACCTGCCCGAAGGGCTACCAGGGATTTTGAAATTTTGCGAGCCCTGAACTCCTGAATGTGATGCCCAGTGATTTAGTGTGGATTTGAGCCAAGAGCACACACTCGATCTGTCCTTGTTCAGTCTGTGTGATTGTTAGTCCTCTGCTGTGATTTAGTAGAGCAGTAAAGCTGTGAGGAACAGTCTCCAGTTTTGTCATGCATGCCGTCAGATTCCTACAAGAGCTGCTTGAGTGGATGCACATAAACGTCTGCTGAGAGAGCAGGTCTTGCAGAGAATGTTTAAGAATGTCTAAAACAGGGTAGTTCTAGTTAACGAAGACATTTTTGTTACTTGAAATAAACAGTAACCAAAATGAAATAAAGTAAAATATAAAAAAAGAAAAACTAATAAAAATGACAAACACACATCAAAATGATTAAAACTTTAAAATTAAGGTGAAAACTGAAAACATAAAAATAAAATCTAATTTAAAATATATAACAATGAAAAAATACTATATAAACATTTTTAAAAAACACAACAAAATTACTAAAACTTAAACCAAAACAATGAGGTGAAGTGAAAACAGAAAATGTAAACACTGGATCAGAGAACGTTTACATTGAGTTTATACGTGTGTTTTTTTAAGTGATCATTTTGTGTGCAGAAGATTTTGATGCACTGCATAGTTCGTCAATTTTTACTGAGTCCATTTAAAGTTACAGAACATTCTTTTAATTAATTCCAAGGTTATAAGGGGCTGTTTTGGGGCAAGAAACCTTAACTAAAAGTGGACTGCTGGGAAAAAGATATTGCTAGGAAAGTGTACATTCTGGGGCCTTTCATCCATCTTTTTCTTTTTTCCTCATCTCTCCAGCTATTAACTTTGTTCCCTTGCCACTTCAAGGCAAGGCTTGTGTAAAAAAGCGAGAACATGTGAAGTCAATGAGTTATTTAGATCACAGCTTGCATGAAGGCTTAATTTCTGTAGCGGTGAGATGTTGACATTTGTTATGTGCTAACGAGCGTTTTTAATTGGATGTGCTCAGTGTGTGTTGGTGCACTGAACGCAGGTAGCATGTTCACGCTGTTTTCTCGTCTCTGCACACGTGCCAGCAGAAGACGCGTGTCACCCTGGGCTCTGAATAATTCACAGCCTCTCCTGGGGGCTCATTGTTGGCTGTTTGAGGGGCCTCACGACGGGCGCAGTGCCAATGTGAAGGTCAAATCACCTCATAATAGCTGAGGGATTCTGACTCTGCTGTTTTGTCCTGTTGCTGTCACTCCTTTGTGTATTTTTATATAATGCTGCTCTAGGGATGGGCTGTATGAGCACAGTCTTATCAGGGTGTGAGTAATTCTTTATCACTGTAAAGGTCCTTGCACACTGTGTCCGAAAGTTTCGTATGCGTTTTTTTTCCGTATTCATCATCCTTTCCTATCAAAATGCTTGCTACGGATGCGAAAATGCAGAAAATTGAAACTGATCTGATTTAAAAAAAAAAAAAAAAAAAAAAAAAAATTTATGACAGACGAAAGTTTTGGGGGCAGTGTGTAAATGTGAGGTAGTATTTATTTTTTAATGTGCGAAAATTTCGGACGAGAATTTTGGACTCAGTGTGCAAAGACCTTAACCCTGCCATAATATAGTTATTTTTGCCTCAACGTCTACTAAAAATTGTTTATATATTAAATAGCCATGTGGCAGTTTGCAAACAGTTAAAATAAAGTGCTTTGTTTTTATTTATTTTCTTATTTTATTTTTTAATGATCCATTGAAACTAAACTAAATCTATTGTTTATTGCAATTGCATAATGCAGTGTAACTAAGCATAAATTATTAGTTTTTATTTGTTTAATTATTTATTTGCTTATTTTAGTTATTTATTACATAAACAATATATAGACAATTGAAACTAAGGCAGAGTTGTTTATTTTACTTTATTTCATTTTATGTAATTTTTTTATGATCCAGGGAAACTAAACTGAATTTATTTATTTATGTTATTTAGATTATGCCATGAAACTAAGAAAAGTTGTTTATTTTTTATTTATTAATTTAATTATTTAATTGTTTATTTTAGTTATTATATTTTTATAAACAAGTGAAACTAAGGTGAGGTTGTTTATTTATTTATTTTTGAGTAAATTTTGGATTTTTTTTTATTATATTATGTTCCTAAAGTAAGCAGAAACTATTGATTTATTATTTATTTTTGATAAATAAGTGAAACTAAGCCAAATAAGTTTTTTTTTTAATTTATTATTTATTTATTTTATTTTATGTAATTTTTTGATGATCCAGTGGAACTAAACTGAAGTGATTTATTTATTTATTTAATAATTATATTATATTGTAATTTTGATAATACAGTAAAATTAAGGGGAAGCTATTTATTTTATTTTTTTGTTTAATTTAGTTATTTATAATTTTTTTCGATAAACTAGTAAAACTAAGCCAATGTTATTTATTTTATTATTTTATTTTACAATTAGTTTGTTTTGACTTTTTTAAATGTTCTTTTACAGAATGTAACAAACCACAGGTTGTTAAACTTGTTACTACTTTTAACAGGACACTTTTAACAAAACACTGAAAAAATACTTCCTATCCTTCTGATTAGGGATGCACCGAATATTCGGCAACCGAAATTATGCAATAAGCCGAATAAGCAAAAAGGCTGAATAATATGTACCTAACAATGACTAACACGATCAAATAGAGGCACACATTAATGCAGCAAAACATGTCGGCAGTGTGAAAGTATTTAAAACTTTCAGAGAAAGACGCAGAATTCATTACAAGCACGAAGCACAGACAGCGAGAGACTGTTTAGTGCTGCATCACTTGTCTCCGATGAGAAGAAGAGGTGGCTGATGCTGGTGGTTAGGCTACTGTATGATGATTGAAATTGTGAAATGGCCTCAAACGATTAGTAAATAAACTGCAGAATGATATATTTTCTAATGCACGCACGAATTGCATGTATTCAAACAGCGCTGCACGAGCTCGCGGCGCCAGGGTTCAAAGTCCAAAGCGCGAGGAAAATAAATTTTTTTTAAAGGCATGTGACAATGTGATGCGTGCGACAAACATCTTCCCAAATTCGTAATGAGAATCATTTATAAATCTGCATGCTGTTGTTAACGAAAAGAAGCACTGAAATCTTCCTGCGGGTTTCTGCCAAAATAAAAGCCGAGAAAAAACAACAACTCCAACATTCATAAATGATAGTATTGTAATTTTACTGTTGTTGTGTAAAATGAAATAAAAAGTAAGACAATAATAATAATGACCCTACAACAGCTCTATTAATACATTTATTATAACATTCACACATAGTGTTCAAATTGGGATCTGTAATATATTCTAATGTTTTAAAATAATTATCTTCTGCTCAGCAAGGCTGCCTTTATTTGTACAGTAAAAAATACATACCTGATTCAAGTCTCAAAAATGGCCAAAAAATATTATTTTACTAACTTAAATTGTGCTTTGTTGGTATAATGTCTGCTAGAATGTAAAAAAAAAAAAAAAGTTCAGTGTTAAGTAAATATTTTTAAATTGTTGTTTTGTAATTGATTTTTTTTTTTGAAAAGCAGGACAAAACATTTTGCACATTTTGGCTATTTAATTAATGCAGTGGTGAAAAAAAGTGGCAAAATAGGCCTACATGGGGGAAAAAAATGTGAAAAACCGTGTTCGGTATTCGGCATTTGGCCTTCGGTCCAGTGTTTCATTTCGTTCGGCTTTGGCCAAGAATTTTCATTTTGGTGCATCCCTACTTCTGATGCATGTGCATATAGACAAATTAATACAAAACTGTTATGTTGATTGCATAATATTTGTATGGCTGTCAGTGGAGGAACAGGCTTATTTCCTCCATTAATGTTGTAGCTACTGTACAATGTTAACCAGCTAAATGTTGACCTCTGGGTTGAGCTGGAGAAACGAAAGACCAGAGCCATTATAAGAAGATCCATTACTCCCTGCGAAGGCCTTTCAGAGGTTTTAATTGAGCTCGTCTCCAGGGCCTGCTCTCTGCTGACTGTTGTCGTGTCACAGATCTGCGTATGTGCTTACGTAGATAATTGTAGTGACTTTCTTCAGTTGAAATGAAGACGACGTCAGTCTTTAAATATATTTCAGATGCATCACTGTTCCATAGACAGATTTCCTATCACCGGTCATAATAACCTTACAAAGCTTATGACAAACCAGAGATGATAGAATGGAAGTGTGTTGAAATGTTTTCGGCTCTCAGGTAAGCAGTTTAACTGGCATTAGGGCTGAAATGTGACCTTTTTTTTCCCACAACTACACACTCTTGATTGTGACCCTGTCATGAGGCTCCGACACTTTTGACATCATTCTGCAGCTCTGAGGTTCACACCGGTTTCTCATGTCAGCAGAGCATCAGCGCAGCTGCAACTGCAGGATCACACTGAGTTTTCACACTGATGTCGTTTCTGCTGCGACTCTACACCGCATGAGCATTTCATTTGGTTATTGCCATAAACTGGCTATTCAAAATTGCCATAAATCTAATTTACATGGAATGGGCCAAATTTGTCCAATTGTAATTAATGTATATGTTAATCCAAATATTAATTAGTGTACAGAGAACTGAAGCCAAACACCAAAGTGAGACTATAAACTGCATTAATCATCAGATTTACTGAATATAAAGTGCTTTTCTTTTGCTTCCAGCAGTTCACTTCTATATTACATTACATTACATTACATTATATTATATTATATTAGTGATGATTTGGTGATGAATTTAGGGAAATTGTCGCAACCAAAAATATTTGTCCGGAACAGCAAAAATGTATTACTTTTGCAATTTCGGCAAAAGTAGTGGTTAACGCTTGGTTAAAATTTGGAAAATTTTGGTTTCTGTGTTTCTGGTAAAAAAAAGACTTTTGGAGCGTCACTAATTATATGAATGACTAATGATTGCAGTTGTCCTGTCTTGATGCATCCATGTCCCTCACTCTCTTTCAGGGTTCCACTTGATCCCTCGCTTGTCCTCCATCGTGCCGGAGAGCTGTCTGCTGATCGTGGTGGGCCTGCTGGTCGGCGGTCTCATGAAGCTGGTAGGCGAGATCCCTCCGGTGCTGGAGTCCAAGATCTTCTTCCTGTACCTGCTGCCTCCCATCATCCTCGACGCCGGCTACTTCTTGCCCATACGGCAATTCACTGAGAACCTGGGCACTATTCTCATGTTTGCAGTGGTGGGAACGCTCTGGAATGCCTTCTTCGTTGGTGGTCTGCTGTACGGCGTTTGCCAGCTGGAGGGCCATAGACTGGTGACAGTGGACCTGCTGTCGTGCCTGCTGTTCGGCTCCATCATCTCGGCTGTGGACCCCGTGGCTGTTCTGGCTGTGTTTGAGGAGATCCATATTAACGAGCTGCTCCACATCCTGGTGTTCGGAGAGTCTTTACTTAATGACGCCGTCACTGTGGTGAGTACACTGAGCTTATGAAAAAAAAAATAGTATTTGTTTATATTATTTATTCTAATTATTTATATATTTATTTGTGTGTGTGTGAGCTATAAATTAAAAAAATAATACATCTATACAAAAATTAACAGACATATAGAGATAAATAATTTAAGGTTTAAAATAATCAATAATATATTTGTATACAATCACTGTTTATTTATTCTAATTATTTTAATTATATGTAAGTGTGTGTGTATAACAGGGTTCCTCAATATATTATTTAAAGAGTCATAAGATAAATATTCAGATTTTTTTCCCCCCAGTAGTCTATTTTGTTCAAACAATTATGAACATTTTTAAATTGTAATTAATATTAAATTAATATTAATATTAAAAAACAAATGAACAAACTAAAAATCTGGATCTTCATGTCTGCCATGCAAGTCAACTGTTCCTGCTCATCTCCAGACTGATAAAAGGTATCTTTTCCATGTAGTTTTTGTCCTAACCACCCGCGACAGGGGATTCTATTTTCGAAACGGTTTCTATTTTCGTCGATTTTGCAGCTGATAATAGTTTAATGATTATGTGCTTAATTCAATGTTAAAAGTGTCTAATGTTTGAATATTATTTTGCATGACCTTTATAGCCATACTGAAAGCAACAACAGATATTTTACCTCAGATCTTGAAAATAAATCAAAGCAAAACTGTGGTAGGCTACGTTAAAATTGTGAACTCAATGTGAACCAACACGTGTGTTTTATAACAAAGATGCTATCAGTCAGTCAGTCACTCACTCACTCACTCAAAACTATTCAGGGATAACTGTTTATCTCCTGGTAAAATTCGCATTCCAGGGGTTAAATATTACATAAATATCACGTTATTGGGGTCGCTTCAACCCGTGGACATGAAAAAAAACACACGCGGCAGCCCACTAAAACCACGGACTTGGCAACACTGCAGTACGTCATATATAGAACGAGGGATCTGTTTACTGTTGGGGATTTGTCGTGTCGCGCCGCTCCGCATCCAGTGTAGACAGCATCACTGTTTATAATGGATTCTATTGTATTTTGTTGCGTCGTGCCGCGCCGCTCGCGCCCGGTGTAGACACGGTGTCAGACTAATGTCGCTGTCTGGTGCTGGGTTTGAATTTTCATGCCACATTATTTTAAATTAGCGCGGGCCAAACATTTTTCTCTCAAGGGCCGGATGTGACCCGCGGGCCGCCTATTGAGGAACCCTGGTGTATAATGTCTGTGTGTTTGTATATATGTTATATATATGTCATATATAAATATGTGTATATATATATATATATATATATATATATATGAGAAAAATATTCTTATTTTCAAATAATATAGTTTGTAAATTATTTAAGATAGATAGATAGATAGATAGATCTTAATGTTTAAGCATATAATGATATTATAGATAATGGTGTGCTTCTAATGTTATAGCAACAGTTTGGACAGGACCCTTTTCTATTCTAACATGACAATGCCTCTGTGTATAAGGCAAGGTTAAAAAAAGAAATGATTGATTGAGTCAGTGTGGAAGAACTTGGCTGGTCTGCAGAAAGCAGCTGAACACCTCTGGTGTGACTTTAAATGCAGACCTTGAGCCAAAAAACCAATGACTTGTACATACACTATATGGACAAAAGTATTGGGACACATCCTTCTTTAGAACAGAAAAAGGCACTTCCAAAACTGTGGCAACAAAGATGGAAACAATTCATGTCTTTAAAAATTGTATTTTCATCTCTGCTGCAACAGTTTTGGAAGTGTCTAAAATGTCTGCACCCATATGTACAAGTCATTGGTGTTTGGTTTGTATATATTTAGAATATAATTATATTGAAATTTACTCTCATAATATTAATATGTAATTTTATTTTAATTAATTTAATTGTCATTTTAATTAAATGGTGTTATTATTTTATATTAGTTATTGGCAGTATGTCATTTATTGTGTCCTGCCTGGGCTGTTGTAGCTCTCTATCGATCAGCCGCTAGTCTCTGTATAATCTATGGGATTGTTCCAGTCCTTCTCTCTCTGGGAGAATTCCCTCTCACAGCTCAGTTTATCAGCTGATTGAGTCTTGTGAAGAGGCGTCTCGTTTCCATTACCTCAACTGTTTTTCCTTGACTGCTTGACCTCGTGCTTTCAGTGAGCTTCTGTCTCGAGTGGTCAATGAAACAAATCACACTTAGAGGTGATCAATGAAAGAAGTCAAACATGACATCAGGTGTTCAGTGAAGTCCTCCTCTGCTAATCTGAGGAGTATTGGTTGTCCTGCTTTGTACGACTCCACTGGGAAGCAGTAAATAAATGTTTATTGAGTTTTTTTGCACAAGGACAAAAGGATCTGATAATATTTAATGCACTTCATAAAGTCTAATTCTGTGTATCTCCGCACGAGGAAAAAATACTAAATCTTGATGTTTACAAATTTTCGTAAATTTAAGCAAGAAACCTTGTGATGCAGTCTTAGCTAATGTGTTGAACTAACTTACTAACCAACTAGCTATCTGTCTAACTAACTAACTAAATAAATAAATAAATAATAAATGAAAGAATTGATATAATTTAAATAAATGTAAATAAATAAAATATATTTTATCATAGTAATACTATATTTATTTATGTACGTCTGCGAGTCAATTTAATAATTTAATTTAATTATGCAAATAAGAAATATATCATTATAATTGATTCAATTAATATATTAAGTGTGGGTGTGTGTGTATATATATTCTTCTGATACTGTATATTAATTAACATATATTATGAATAAGTATAATGAAGTATAATTAGAATAAATAAAAAATGTGTTGTTCATATATATTATTTAATCTAATATACGGTATATTCATTCAAATAAATTATATATACTATTTATTATAATTGACTATAATGGTTTATTAAAAAATATCACTTATAATACATTATAATATATCATTAATAAATTATATATATATTGCTCAAAAATTAAATTTTAATGTTAACTAAAAATAGTAATACATTAAAAAAATTTTTTATATAAATATAATATTAATTAAAATTGTTAACTAAAAAATGTAATTGAAATTATAAAATGTTAATTTTAATACCATTGTTAACACTATGCCCGGTTTCAAAGACAAGGCTTAATAGCCTAGTCCCAGACTAAAATGCATGTCTGAGCTCTTTTAACTGAAAGCAGCTTGCACTGACTGATCTTAAAATATGTCAGTGCCATTAATTTGTCTCAAGATGCACACCAGTAATGCTTTTTTTCTTTTCTGAGGCACATTTCTAAAAGATGCTGAAATGTCCTAATTGAACTATGGACAATCCTGGCCTAAACTAAGCCGTGTCTGTGAAACCAGGCCTGTATGTTTTGTTAAGCTGCCTGTGGCTCTAATGCTGTGGATGCTGTTCATTTCTGATGCACACTTCCTGGTGTTCTGTCTGTAGGTGCTGTATCATCTCTTTGAGGAGTACAGCAGTGTGGGCTCGATCACTGTCATGGATGTGTTTCTGGGTATCGTGTGTTTTCTGGTGGTGTCGTTGGGCGGTATCGTGGTGGGTGCCATCTACGGCATCCTGGCAGCCTTCACGTCCCGCTTCACCTCGCACACGCGCGTCATCGAGCCTCTGTTCGTCTTCGTCTACAGCTACATGGCTTACCTGTCAGCGGAGGTGTTTCATTTGTCCGGCATCATGGCGTAAGTCACCGCTTCATTTACTAGCAGTGTCATTTCACTATCATTGAGATACCATTACAGTGTTTTGCTAATATTTTGAATTATTTTTTATTTTAAGATTTTTTGTTTTTATTGTAATTTGAGATTAAGTTTTAGTCATTTTTATTTTAGTCTATATATTTTTTATACATTTTTTATTTTTTATATATATTAAAAAATATATATATTAAAAAAATTTAAAATTTTATTTGGTTTCTATTTTAAATGTTTTAGTTTTTTAGTTTCTTAATTTTTTTTAGTTTTAGTTATTTTAGTACATTTAGTACTTCTCAATTAAGGTTTACTTTATTTCAAGTAACGCAAATTATTTTGTTTCATTTTCATTTGAGTTGAAGTTTTAGCAGTTTTTTTAGCAGTCATTTTTATTATTATTTTTTAAATAGGTCTATAGTAATTTTTTTAGAATTAGTTGTTTTAGTTAATTATGTAAGCTTGATGAAAATAGAAAATGTTGCTGAAATTAAAGTTGACGTTTTGTTTTTATATTTTTAAATTTCATTTAAAGTTTATTTTATTCCAGTTAATGAAATAGTTTTTTATGTCTTTAGTTTAATTTAAATTTTAGCTCACGTTTTTTGTCATCTTTATTAGTTTTCTTTTAAATATGACTATATAGTTTTTATAAATTTTTATTTAACTTTTAGTTTTAGTTATTTTAGTCAAGTAAACCACATGAAAATGGTAAAAGCTGCCTTGGCAACTAGTTGAAATAAAATGTTTATTTTAAACTAAAACTAAAAAGTTTTTTTTTAAATTTCAGTTAAAGTTTATTTTATTTAAATTAATGCAAATGTGTTTTTTATGGTTTTAGTTAACTATAATAGCCCTGTTTACTAAAATGAGTTATTACATTTTAGTGGTCGCCAAGGCCGATATATCGGCCGATATTTGGCATTTTTCAAATATCGGCATCGGCCGATAAGTTTTTCTGTTTGACCGATGCGTTCGAGGCGGGACTTTTATTTTGACGGCGCTGAGAGCGGCAGCACCTGAGCAGTGAACACACAGTGCTCACATTCTCCCTCTTGTTCGCTGTCGTCGTTAACAGTTCTGTCCACGGGCAGAAGTCTGTCTAATAATGAGATAGAACTGTTAAACAAAGGAATTAAAATGTATACAAAAAGTATTATAACGATTGCTTTTACATTTTCAAATGATTTCAAATTTCTTAAATATTAATTAAAATAAATACAATTATATCGGCTTTATATCGGCCATCGGCCACCCTGCTTTCCAAGATATCGGCATCGGCTGTCAAAAAACACATATCGGTCGACCATTATTAAATTTTGCTAAAACGTTTTTATTTGGAATAACATGCACCAATAAATTGTGCACAATAAGATGCAAAATAAAATGCAACATGCTAAATTAATCAATTAGTTAATTATATTTCATTTGATTACATTTTAAAAGATTGATTCAATTGTTAAAGCTTGAATTCATTTCATTAGACACATTTTTTGATGATAAATTTGTATTAAATAATAAAACACAGAATGAAAATGGAAACAGATCTTCAAATCTCTTTTCCATTTTATTTTTCTGGATTCTGTGAAATTTTGCATAAAAATTTTTTTTATTTGGAGTAAAAAAGAGCAGGAGCATGCATTCATGTTGAATTTATTTAACATTAAATAAGTTGTAATTTTATGGGGCTTTTTTTATTTTGAAAATGTTTGCAGAGGACTCTCCAAAATTGCACAAGAGCGTATTCTGTTTCTGACTAAATGATAAAATCAATAAACAGGGCCAGATGAAGCAGGTCAGGGCTGGTTTTTCTCATCTATCGTCTAAAGGCGTCTTGGAGTCACTGCTCGTAAGTAACAGGCTGTCAGAGCTCGGTCAATACTTCGGCACTGAAGAAGGCTCTCGGTTATGATCTGGTGACGCTCGAGTGGATGATAAAAAGAGTCTGAAGCTCTGACAGGCCTGGAGATGAAGCAGTGATTCACAATGTGTCTCAAGGTCTGCAGAACTGATCCACCCATTACAACAAGCGATTAAAAATGGACAGGCTGGGTGGTGTAATATTGTTTAAAGATTTGTTTGTTTCTTTTTGAAAAAAATTAAAGGCAGTAAGGATACATTAAATTGATTTAAAGTGTCGGTAAATACATTTATAATGTTATAAAATAGTTTCATGTAAATGCTGTTCTTTTGAACTTTATATTTATCAAAGAATCCTGAAAAAAAATGCATCAAAGTTTTCTCAAAAATATGAAGCAGCGCGACTGTTTTCAACATTGATAATAAAAGCCCCTTATTTGACAAAAAAATAAAATGCTTGGTTTTAATTGTTATATTTGATTACTTTTAAAATATTTATTAAATTGTTAAAAAAAAGGTAAAAAAAAGTTTTATGTTTTAATTTAATTAGAAACCGTTGCAGTATTATTGTTTTTTAAAGTTGTGCAGCACCTTGCCTGAAAATGTTTTGTTGTAAATTTGTAATATTTTCATCTGATTTTAAAAGACTGATTAAATTGTTAAAGTTTTATTTAGTGATTTCATTAGACACCCTTATTTGATGATACATTTCTAGTAAATCATCAAACAAATAATCCAGAAAAAATAGAATTTAATATAGAAAACACAGAATTTGAAAAAACTGAAGACTGGAGTAATTATGCTGAAAATTCAACTTTGATCACAGAAATAAATTACATTTTTAAAATATATTTACTTAGAAAACAGCTATTTGAAATTGTAATAATATTTCACAATATTACTGTTATTACTGTATCTTTGACTAAATAAATGTTGAGCATAAGAGACTTATTTCAAAAACATTAAAAAAATCAGAACTTTCAAACTCGACACCACTGTTTGAATGGTAGTTTACATTTTATGCATTTGGCAGATTGTTTTCTAACTGTTTTACATATGAGTTTATGTATCTTGGAATGACCTTAGCAACAATATCTCGTATCTACCCTTTGAGTTACAAGATCTTGACATTAATGCATGCATTTGCTTGACATGATGTACCTTTTTACCCTTGTATAAAAAAAGTCATTTTATCTAAAAATGACACACAGTCTAGAATGCTTATTGCTCTATAAAACAGCACATTTCTTTTTCTTGAGCTGTGAAATAGCCTATTATACAAAGCATTGCTCCTGAAGGCACGGCTCACTGCGGTCACAGGAAGAGTTGTCACAGATGCCCTTTTAAAAGAGGAACAAATGAGAACAGGAGGAGCCTCACAAGTAGTGTTGCTTTTGGCGGCCTGTTTTAATTTTAGTTTTAGTCTAGTCTTTGTGTGAAACTGTCATTTTAGTTTTTATTAGTTTTAGTCACGTTCATACTCTTTTTAGTCTAGTCAAGTTTTAGTCAACTAAAAGTCTGAGCATTTTAGTCTAGTTTTAGTCGACGAAAACTGAGTTTAGTCATAATTTTCGTTGACGAAAGCAACACTACTCACAAGCCCAGGAGTTAAAATGATCAGCCCTGATCATGATCCCAATCAGAGGTGAAACTGCGTCAGTTCGGTTCACGCGACCCTCCTCTGTTAACTTTGTGTTTATCAGGTGGAGATAGTTAGACATTGAATCACACCCCATAATCCTGCACTGCCTCCACTTTCAGACAAAACCCAGTCACTTCAGCTAATTTGACACCTTTGAGACTCGACTGTAGGTGGAATTAGTTCCTCACACGTCGAGCTAAATGAGGGAAATCCAGATGTTCATTTTAAAGGGTGTATGCTGATGTATTTTGATGATTTATTGAAAGTGATGCAAATTGTTGGCATGGTGTGATTATGCAAGGGCTTGTCGAAATTCAACCCTTGGACCAACTGACTGTAGGGCAAATTGTGACAGAAATGTATTACTATTATATAGTAAAACTTGTCAAAGTAGTTAATAATGATAATAATAATAAATACCATTTATTGCAACATTATCCCCCGGTTTCACAGACAAGGCTTAAGCCTAGTCCTAGACTAAAATGTAAGTCTGAGCTGTTTCAACTGAAAGAAACTTGCACTGACTGATCTTAAAATATATCAGTGCCTTTGTTTTGTCTCAAGATGCACACCAGTAGGGTTGGGTATCGTTTGAATTTTATCGATTCCGATTCCGATTCCGATTCTTATCGATTCCTAGTTTCGATTCCAATAAGATAAAAAATCCAATATTAAAAAAAATTAAGTCAAACATTTAGATGTCAAACATTTATTATCTTTTTACAAAGCATTCTGTTGCAGCTGAATAACACGAGCAAAAATCAGCAGCCTACAGAACACTGCAAGAGGAATTTTGCCCATGCTTTAAAAAAAAATACCACAGCAAAAACAACTAGATTAATATAAATTTCAAATATTAAATTCATCCTTGCGACACCGACTCAGAAAACACTAGTTTATTAGTAAATTACTCAAATATCTCCTTACTATTTCCCCCTGTCACATTTATGGTAACACCATACTGCTGCTGGCGGGACAATAAACACCGTCGAGCCGCTAGCACGGTCTCGTGTTGTTTCCACCAGCGCGGCAATTTTTTTCATCACTAATTGATGGATGTCTAAAATATAAAAATAAGGAGAAGCCTAAAACAGGCCTGAGGCCCGGCCCGCGTCTGAACTATGACGTGAAAATTGGCCCGAAGCCCGGCCCGAGGGGCGTAAAAAAAGTCGGGGCCCGTCGGGCCCGGGCTGAAGTGCAGGGCTCTAGTTGCTGTCTCTCTAACACCGAACGCACGCAGATCTAAAAATACTGTACATGTGTGTTTTCTTTCTCATCTGTTTACGTTCACGTAAGACGAAAACGGCTGTGTTTATGATGATCTAGACTGACGTAGTTTTCTGCATATTGGTCGACAAATATGAAAGAAGTCAGTTTCGGCCCGGAACAACCTTTTCTACAGTGGAAATACACGGAACGGTTCGAGAACGGACACAAACCGGGAACCCGTACCGCGACCTCTGTTCTCTGTGCTCGCGCTTGCGCTTTGTGTGCGCTGCACGTAAACAGGGCGCATGATCTTTCCGTTCCTGTACTTAAATCGTTTTTAATCACATTAAAATGCGAGCGCAGGAATCGTTAAGCAGAATCAAAATGCACGCATCTTATTGAATACCCGGTTCTTGGAAATTTGGAACCGGTTCTAAAATGGAACCAGTTTTCGATACCCAACCCTACACACCAGTAATGTTTTTTCCTAAGCACGTTTATAAAAATTACTTAAATGTCCTAATTGAACTATGGCCTAATCCTGGCTTAGTCTAAGCCCTGTCTGTGAAACCGGGCCTATATTGTATTATTATTATTATTATTATTATGATTATTATTATTTTAAGGAATATCATAGAACCCCAAAATATTTTTTCACCCATATTTGAATACAAGCTGTGCAGCACCTTATTTGACAGAAAATAAAATAATATAAATAAATAAATACATTTTGAGAAGTAATTATTATTATTATTATTATTATTATTTTTAAAGAAATGTAATACCAACAAAATATTTTTATCCGTTTTAATTTATATGGTATACAGGTTCAGTTGTGCAGCGCCTTATTTTTACAAAAAATAAAAATGCAGTGTTTTGCTGTAAATTAATTGTCAGATGTTTTTATGAATTTCATTAGGAACCATTGTATTATTATTATTATTAGAAACACCTACTTTTATAGTTGTTGTTGTTATTATTTTTAAGTAATATTAAGCAAACAAAATATTTTTGATTTTAAAAGAATGATTACAAAACTTTTATGAAGTAATTTCATTAGATTCCATATGTGATGATAAATTTGTAATAAATCATAAAACACATCTACAAAAAAAAAAAAAAAGAAGGAAAATACAGAATTTGTGGGGGAAAATTAAATGTGGAGTTTACTTGTAAACAGAGTTATGATTAAATTGATTCTGGAGGTCTAACAAACATCCCTATTAAAGGTATGAAATGAGTATTTTGATAAATCTTGATATCAGATGATATGGAGGAAGTATTGTCAGGTCAGTAACGTAGATGAATCTTCTGTCTCCAGGCTAATCGCATGTGGTGCCGTCATGCGTCCCTACGTGGAGGCCAACATTTCCCATAAATCCCACACCACCATCAAGTACTTCCTGAAGATGTGGAGCAGCGTGAGCGACACGCTCATCTTCATCTTCCTGGGAGTGTCGACCGTGGCCGGGCCGCACGAGTGGAACTGGACCTTCGTGATGGCGACCCTCATTTTCTGCCTGGTGGCGCGTGTTCTGGGTGAGTGAAGTTTAGCAGGACCTCCTGAATCTGCTAATTATTCACGAGATTTCACTAGAAGTATAACTCAGTAAGTCTCACTTCCGTATCTGGGGTGTGACTGCGATTGTGTGCATTTGCGTCATGGCTTCAGGGAAGGTCCATCATCTTTAAAGGGTTAGTTCACCCAAAAATGAAAATTAGCCCATAAATTACTCGCCCTCAAGTCATCCTAGGTGTATATGACTTTCTTCTTTCAGACGAATCCAGTCGGAGTTCAAAATATTCTTAAGTAAAATTTATTTTTTTTGTGGGAATTTAATCGTTTAGATTAATCGACAAATTAGTCGATAGATTAGTCTAAATAAAAATAGTCGTTAGTGGCAGCCCTAATATATATACACACATGCATACATATACACATACATATATACACACACATACACACACACACACACACACATATATATATATATAGAGAGAGAGAGGGAGAGGAAGGAAGGTTCATTTTACTTCTTTCTTAATGACTTCTGTTTGTCTATTTAAAGAAGCTGTTCTATTTGGTGAATGCCCTGAGGTTGTGAATGGTGGCACATTTTTCAATGCTTGTGTTTAATTAATGTTGTACTTCATTCAAAGGTGTTGTCGGCTTGACCTTCGTGATCAATAAGTTCCGTATCGTCAAACTCACCTCTAAGGACCAATTTATCATAGCTTATGGAGGATTGAGAGGAGCCATCGCCTTCTCCCTGGTCTACCTGCTGAAGACTGAACACTTCCCCATGAGAAACATGTTCCTCACCGCCATCATCACTGTCATCTTCTTCACGGTGTTTGTGCAGGTCAGTGACCGCCTCTCAAGTTGTTATAATTCATAAATAAATAAAATAAAATAAAAAATAAATGTTTGATATACACACGCTTTATATATAAATATATGCACATGTAATATTATATATAAACCTAAAATAAAGTAGAAATTAAAAGTTCAGTAAAAATATTTGATATAATAAACGCTTTTTATTATATTTATTGTATTATTGTGTGTAGTTTGTGTATATGTATATATATATATATGTGTGTGTGTGTGTGTATATATTAGGGATATGCCGGTATCAAATTTTCATGTTGCGATTAATTGCTCATGCTTTTATCACGGTATACGGTATGATATAGATATATTATATAAAAATATTATATAAAATATAATTTACTTTAAATTAAAAAAAATTATTTATTTATAAAATCAATTAAATAATAAATTATAAAAAGTCAATGCAAGGATGCATCAATGTAATATTGTGAAAAAAGAATTATTAAATTGGCCCAACACAAGCTCTGATTAGGCAAAAATTTACATAATCCTGCGGAATGAATTTGAAAATGAAAATCAATGAAATTCTGTGAAGTTATTTCAAATATGATGAAACAATTATCTTAAAGTGTATATTTTTGTGTTTAAAATTCTGCTGAAATTAGTTTAAAAATCATAAAGTGAAATCTGTGGAATTTCATTTCCTTTCAGAATTTAGTGCAGGCCTAGCTACTCATCAACCTTGTGTTTGATATATTGATGTAATGGCCTCAGACTTGGTTATTGAAGCGTCTTGCGCTCCATCAGGTTTTACTGGCTGCTGGATTATCGAACGCTCTCGTATGGTTTGTTTTGTTTTTTTTGCAGTGAGCATTTTACACCATTATTTCTTCTTCTTCTGTCTCTCTCGGCTCTTTGTGAGCCCCGATGGCTCTGAGATATGCATGAGCTGCTGAAAATGGCCTGAAAGTAACCCTCTTGGTTTCTGTTTTGAATGATTGATATTGTAACGTGAGGCTTCAAAAACAGTGCTACAAAAGAGCAGGACCAACACAGAGTCTGTGTACAATACACAGAAACGATGAGATCCAGATCTTCACATGTTTGTATCGTGGATTCACTGATGGTGGCTGATGTTTTGGAGTTGTTTTAGCGTGTCCAAGTAGCTCAGGGTCAGTGCATCATGGTTCTCCTCAAGTTAAAGATAAAAACGGCTTTGCAGATCTATTGTAATCTCCTCATGAGTTTTTGCAAGGTTTCTGTGGGTCTTAAAAAGGTCTTAAATCAGAGCAGAAAGTCATGGCATTAAATTTTGCATACATTGGACAAAATAATTTACTTCCTTAGTACTTTTGTCGTGTTTTCCAATACAAACATCTAAACATCCTTAAATCAAGACACATTTACTTGAGATGCAGATTGAACATATAAAGTCCTGTTTTTTGAGAAATTGAACAAAACGAAGCAAGTTTATGCTTAAAGAGCAGCAAATATCTGTTAATGGGGAACCAAAACTTGGGGAATTAAGTAGATTTTTCTGAGCTCATTGGCAGATATTTGTTCTTGTTTAATCATAAACTTACTTCATTTTGATCAATTTCTCTTAATCTTATTTTGCTTCTTGGTTTTGTCGTAAAATACATTTGCGTATATATGTGTAATATTATATAAACCTAAAATAAAGTACAAATTAAAAGTTCAGTAAAAATATTTGATATACACTTTTTTTATATATAATATATAAATGCAATTTTTATTTGTACATTTAAGATAAGTAGATAGATAAAACTAAAATTAAAAAAATGTAATTAAAAGTAAAAAAATATATGATTTATGTATGTGTGCACTTATATGGATATGGATAGATTTGCTTCATTTTGCTTCTTGATTTTATGTCGTAAAATACATTTGCACTGGAAAATGACTAAAATACAGAGGAAGAACTGTTTTTTGCAGTAAGATCAGAAAGTACAATAAAAGTTATTTCCATATTGTAGTAGCCATAAGTTTTTACATGCAAGTTTTTATATCATAAGTATTTACTTTTCTGAAGTGTTGCTAATACAAGAATTTTGCATTTAGAGACCATATTGATAATGTTTTTGCACCGTTTAATTTATTCCTTACATTTTCTTTACTTAATCTTAAAACGTCTTCAATTTACCTTCCTAAAACCTGCAGAAACAGTAAACCCCTGAGGTTTTAATGTGTCAGAGGTGTTTTCTCTCATCGCTGGGACTCAAGACGACACTGTCAGGCACTCGGTGATTTAGTGTGGAGAATTGATTACAGTGGAAATTTTCAGGAGGTTTTCTCTGCTTTGTGGAGGCTGCTGGAAGAGGAATTGTTTGTCTTCTGCTCTGTGCGCTGCTGTTGGTTGGTGTCAGGTTTAAATACTGTGTCTCTATTCACACATTTGAACAAGGACGTAAGGGAAGGTCTCAAATTGCGAGGTTTGTGTTACCCTACCTGTGTTTCATGTTTGCGACGTGTTTGTGATTGTCTGTGTTGTGGTTTCTTTCTGTAGTAATGCGTCACATAAAGTGACCCCAAAAAAGTATTTACTTTACTTTTTACACTTTAAACTGTATGAATGGATTAGATTTAATCAAAATATCAAACTGAGGCCTTGTTTTAAAAGTAAAGAGTCAAGACAAAACCTTTTTAATAATAAAAACGTGTTAAGAAAGTAAATGCAGTCAATTATGATTTCATGTTAGTTTTTTTGTTTTGTTTTTTTTTTGCATTTCTTACCTAACAAATGTCTTTGAAGACATGTTGAAAACAGTCTTCTCTCCTCATATTTTATTTTATTTTATTTTATTTTATTTATCCAGTGCAGTGCAATGCAGTTATATCTAAGGCAGTGACAGAGCTGTTTTTAGAAATGGTTTGCTTGACCATTGTGCTTTTATTTTATTTTATTATACAGTGCAACATTTATTATATAAATATAGTCATTTATAATATAATAATTTAATTTAATTTAATTTAAATATAATGTTAATTATTTATTATGCATAGTTAAATTTAAAGCAGTGACATTCATGCAATTTTAGGTTTACCTCTTTTGGGGACAATGCATATGATATCTGTTTTTTATCCATTTTATTTTATATGCAGATCTATCTAAAATCTATCAAAAGATCTGTGATCTCGCTGCATAGAGTTTGTGCTGTTCGCAGGAAGTGGAAGGTGGAGACCGTTTGCAGTGTCAGATGTGATGGTGCATTTGCTATTGCTGCATGCGGTGGTATCTTGATCTCTGCCAGCCTCTGACTGACCTTGAGGAAGAACCTTCTTCACGTAGAAACAGCGCCAGTGTAACAAACACTGCAGTCACAGTCACCCCTCTGTCCTTCACCATTGCTCAGCACACTGTAGTATGAATAATCATGCATGCACAAGCCAGGACACGCTATGAATTACAGCTCAGGACAGGAGGTGCCGCCCACTGCGTGTTAATCTAATTGCTCGCTAGTCATGACATGCAATTCTTTTAGTTGTCAGAAGGTTTCGTATTTTATTTATTTAGCGGAACAAGAGTTGTAAAATGCCTTTCTATTCCCATCACATTCCCATTTTCTTGTCTCAAATACACACACACACACAAACCATGTCACACTGCATAGTTTGAATTTTATTTTATGCGGTGCAATGCAACTATATCAAATGCAGTGAAAGATGTTTTAGAAGTGTTTAAGAAATGTTTTGCGTGACAATAGTGCTATTTTATTTTATTTCTAATGCAGTGACTCATGCAATTTTAGGTTTACCTCCTTTTTTTGGGGCCAATGCATGTGAGAAAAATATTGATTTTTCAAGATGACATTGATAAGTGGTTTGCTTAACAATTTGCTTAGCATTGTGCCATCCTTTTTTATGTTATCCAATTTTTTAAACGACTAAAGCTGTATCGTTTGCATTTAAATAGGACCATCTGTGAGCAGTCATCAATTTCCGCTCTTCTCTCTTTGTTTTGGCAGGGCATGACCATTCGACCTCTGGTGGACCTCCTGGCGGTGAAGAAGAAACAGGAAACGAAGCGATCTATTAATGAGGAGATTCACACACAGGTGCTGCTCATCTCTGAGTTTCTCCCATCTGTGATTCAGGAATATTTGATGCTTTCCCAACATTCTGCCAGTCCAGAATAGATTCGATTACACAGTCTTGTTCACAATAAAGCAGGGCTGGTTTAGATGAGTTAATTATTTCGTTCTCTTGTTTGGGTTTGTGTAACATCCAGTACTACTGAAGATGAGTGTGTGTGAGTGCCACCTGCTGGTCACATACTGGTACAGTCACAGTTTTATTCAGAAATACAGCTTGATGTGTTTAGAATGACAGGTGTCAGGTGTCTTTGTTTAGACATAAAATGCCTAGAATGTTTCCAGGTCATATTTGAACAAATATTTGAAAAAAAAATTAAGAAAATTAAGCCCATTCGTAAACCACTATGATATTTTTGAACCATAATATAAAAATAATAATAAAATAAAAATATATTTTGATTTGAATTAAAAATAAGATTTTTTTTTTATTAAAATGGTAAATGCCATCAGGAAAATCTAAAGAGAATCACCATCAGGAATTGGGAATGTCAAACATTAATGAAAATTTAGCAGGAAAATGTGCTTAATTGTCATGAAAATAATGACGCCATGCAAGAAATCTGAATTATCTTAAAAATAGACTCTTTAGTTGAATAAGAATGTTTCCAGGTAACATTGCACAGCTAAATCACAGGGGGAAAATTGTCAAATTTTGTATGAAGAAAATGAACCCCATTTTTGCATTGTGACATTATTTTCATGACAATTAAGCATTCTCTTTACCATAATGCAAAAAGTCTCATAATTGTAAATTGCTTTATTTTTGTTAGAATATACTTTACTAGTATATACTTTAAATTTGAAGTAAATTAAAGTTTCAAAAAAATACTGTAAAACATAGAATCTGAAGAGAATTACTGTCAAGAATTGGGAATGACAAACTCAAGTAAAATGTTGCAACACATTAATGACAATTTTGCAGGAAACGTTTAATTTCCATGAAAATGTCTCAATGCAAAAAGTCTTAATCATCCTATGAATAGAAGTAATTTTCTTTAGGTAAAATTAATCTTCACCTTAATATCAGAACAATGTAATGCAGCCTTTTAAAATCAGACTGTATGTATCATAGAGACTTGAGGGCCTGTAAGCAATCACCTAGCAACACCTTAGCAACCACCCAGAGCACTTAAAGGTGACATATCATGAAAATCTGACTTTTCCAGGGTGCATCTACCAACCAAGGAAACGTGAAAAAGATTAACCCAGTAACTTTGTTTTGGTTAGCCTTTTTCTGCAAGCGTCTGAGAAAACGAGCGAGTCTGATTTCGTTCCCTTGGTGACGTGGCAAAGGGATCTCATTATAATATTACCGCCCCTTAATCTGTAAGTTTCCACCCACAGCGCTGATAAATGATCTGTGGAGTATTTTGAGCTGAAACTTTACAGACACATTCTGGGGACACCAGAGACTTATATTACAAATTGTAAAAAGGGGCATAATATGTCTCCTTTAAGGAACTGCATGACAATGTGTGCACCAACAGTATAACATTATATAAAGATGTAATTCTTACAACTCTGGCTAATCAAACACTCACAGTACGTTAAAGCAGTGACTCGTGTGTTTTTGTTCAGGAGAAAGGCTTCCCTAATAATCACACTGAGCCTCAGTAAATGTTTTGGCATCAACAGCATGAGTGCAGTGCTCAGTAAACAGAGGCGTCTCCGTTATAAATGGGCAGATTAAATGAATGGTTGTCCATAGCTGGGAGCGTTGAGAACATTTATAATGATAACAACAATTCAGATGAGAAAAACCCCAGTGAAATATCACTATTCTCCATACTAGATTTGAGATCACAGCAACAAATAATATGCTAGTGAATACATTCTTATGTAAAAAGTTAAATATGAACATAAATGTTGACAAAGTAAATTAAAATAAGAGTATCTATTCATTCTCTGATGTATGAGGTATGTTCTTGTACAACTTTAAATGTAGAAATATATTATTTAACTTAACATATACTGTATATTTATTATATTATATGAATTTAATATGAATATTCTTTAGAAAAAGCAGGTGGCAGTTTGTATGCCAGACATGAGCTTGGATCCACTCCACAAAACTCCGTACAGAACATTTTGCCCACAAATTGGCATTTATTCATCACTCATAAAGCTTATTGTTGCTATGGAAACACCTATTTGCATGAGCGTCTTATCATGTTAATGCTGTGAGTGACTGGCAGAAATCTCTCTTCTGTCCAATTTAATGTTCATTATCAACATCATGTTCAGCTGCAGCTTCCGTTTAACTGATAATCTCAGCATTATTGATTGATATTGTAGTTTATGTTTCCTAAACAGCTTATCTATTGTCATTTCATTGTCTTTAGTTTTTGGACCATCTGCTAACCGGCATCGAGGACATCTGCGGACATTACGGACATCATCACTGGAAGGACAAGTACGTATGTAACTCAAAGTCAAATTTGGCTTTTCTGTGTGCGATTTTAAGATTATTTGAAGTCTATATGAAATCATAACGATTCCTATGTCTGGTCTTGGTATTTGGATGATGTTTTAAAACCAGACGTGTTTTTTTGTTTAGTTGGTTGAGTTTACAGTCTGGATCTTTTGCAGCAGAGAAAGTGAGTTTTAGGATCAAATTTGGAAAGAATATGGAGAACCACATGTAGTTTGGTTCATTTCAATGCACTGTGTCAGTATGTTCCACATGGATTCCAGACAAAGCTTCAGTGTTTCTCTGCCGTAATGACACTGAATGCCAGGGTTTGTTATCTGGATAAAAATAACCACGATCATATGAAAGCTTCACCTTTTCCTTCTCATTTCCAGGCTGAACCGGTTCAATAAGAAGTACGTGAAGAAGTGCCTGATAGCAGGCGAGCGCTCCAAAGAACCGCAGCTGATCGCCTTCTACCACAAGATGGAGATGAAGCAGGCCATCGAGCTGGTGGAGAGCGGCGGCGGAGCCAAGTTTCCCTCGGCCCTGCCGTCCACCGTCTCCATGCAGTGAGTGCTTCCAACCTCCATAATCAGGATCTGTTTTAGAATTCATGGAATGCAAATAGAATATATGGAATTTGTAGAATGCTTATATAAGGTGTATGGAAAGTGCATTGGATTTAAGGAGTGATTATAGCACATTTGGGATGTTATAGAAGGAATGAAGAATGTGTGGAATTAATATGCATGTTTTGGAGTATGTGTGGAATTCATGGAATGTGTGGAATTTGGTGAGAATACATGGATTTTTTTGGGTGTGTATGGAATGCATGGAGAATGTGTGGAAGGCATGCAGGATATGGAATGCATGTAGAGTGTGGAATGTGTAAAAAATTTATGTAATGTATGTAGAATGTATGCAATTGATGGATTACATTATAGAATGTGTAAGGAATTTAGAAAATGTGTGGAATTCGACTAGAATACATGGAATTCTTGGAATGTGTATGGACTTTAGAAAATGTGTTAAATGTGTGGAATGTGTAAAGAATTTATATAATGCATGAATAATATGTGGAATGAATGCAATTTATGGAATGCATGTTGAATTTGGAGAATGTGTGCTATGTATACAATTTATGGAATGCATATACAATGTGTAAGGAATTTGGAGAATATGTGAAATGTTTGCAGTTTATGGAATGCATGTTGAATTTGGAGAATGTGTGCTATGTATACAATTTATGGAATGCATATACAATGTGTAAGGAATTTGGAGAATATGTGAAATGTTTGCAGTTTATGGAATGCATGTTGAATTTGGAGAATGTGTGCTATGTATACAATTTATGGAATGCATATACAATGTGTAAGGAATTTAGAGGTTGTGTGGAATTCGACTAGAATACATGGAATTTTTGGAATGTGTATGGACTTTAGAGAATGCATGGAGAATGTGTGGAATGCATAAAAAGTGTGGAATGCATATAGAGAGTGAAATGTGTAAAGCAATGTACGAGTATGCAATTTATGAAATGCATAGAATGTGAAACATGTAGGGAATTTAGAGAATGTGTGGAATGCATGCAATTTGTAAAATACATATAGCATGTGGAATGTGTGAGGAATTCATATAATGCACAGAGAATGCGTGGAGAGTACGCAGTTTATATAATACATATAGAATGTAGAATGCATGGAAGGTGTAAGGAATTTATGTAATGCATGGAGAATGTGTGGAATTTCTAGAATTCATGGAATGTGTGTAGATTTTGTGAAATTTGTGTTTGTTCTAGGATAATAATTTTTTTTATTTTGATCTCAAATGTTTTCCAGGAACATCCAGCCCAAGAAGCCTCCTCAGGACCGGGCACTGCCGCAGCTCTCCAAGGCTCGTGAGGAAGAGATCAGGAAGATCCTGCGCACCAACCTGCAGAGGACCCGCCAGAGAGTGAGCGCTCACCACTTCCTGTTCTCAAACTGCTCTTTTTGTATTTCCTTTATTTCTGTGATTAACGCGGATCAAACTAAATTGTCTTGTGTATTTTCAGCTGCGCTCGTACAACAGACACACTCTGGTTGCTGATCCATACGAGGACGGCTGGAATGAGATCCTTATCAAACGGAAGAAAATGAAGGAGCTGGAAAAGAAGGTTTGAAGTTAATGATCGACTGATACAACATCATTATCAGATCATCTAAACTCTCAGATAGCTCAAAATCTGCCCATAGCCTTATTAATTCATACTATTTATATAATAACGAGGTAAAATTCATCTTAATTCATTGTTATACTGTCACTGGCCATTAAAAATCATCTCAGTTGGCCGCTATTTGATATAAAAAGATGGGTGGTCTTGATAGGTTGAATGTGCTTTATTAGTCTTAACAGAATGTCACCATTGAAGGTTTTATCTCTCTACTTTCAGATATCACAGATGAACAATTACCTCACTGTTCCCGCTCCGCCTCCTGATTCCCCCACCATCGCTCGAGCTCGACTGGCTTCAGGTGAGTTTATTCTGCTGGACCGCTGATATACGAGTTGAGGATCCTGTTGTGTCACTGAAATCTTTGTCTTTTGTTCGGAGTGGATTCAGCCTCAGGTCTTTCCTCTCAGTGAATGTGCTGTGAATTGACAATCATTCAGGCTAGAGTTTGTTGTACAGTGCCCTCTAGTGATCAACACTTTTAAGTTCAACACAATCAAGCCATATTCCTTACCAGTGTTCATTTTGACAGGCATTTTTGATTTAGTCTTAATCTTGAGACAAAAACGCTTAATAGTCTTAGTCACATTTTAGTCATTTGAG